>NC_135233.1:688531674-688661674 GCF_051348905.1 Ranitomeya variabilis
ATAAAAAAAAGTCACTGACTGGGAAACACCTAACTCTTTGACAGAGAGATTCAGGAGTATAGGTGCTCTACATAACAGTTGCCTGCCTTCTCCCTCTGGTCACCCCACTGCCTTTTCCTGTCTGTTTCAGTGCTGCTGCTCTCTCCCCCTCCGCTCTGCTGGCCTCACTCTACATGCCAGCTTCCAAGGTTGGGTCTGTGAATTCAACATCCATTACTTCTTCTACCACCTTCTTCTGCCCCCGCAACCTGGTCCTCCTGACTTTGTGACTTAACAACAAGACTTAACGTCTCACCAACATTTTCTTCCTTAGAAAAAAATTTCCATTCCCCACCATCATGTTCTTGTCGCTGCTATAAGTTTTGTGCATCACTGAACACTATGTCCTCCTGTCCCTCTTGGAGCATACAGGTTGAGAGACCACAATCAAGAAATGTTGTGGTAAACAGTTCCTTTGAGTGTCCTAATCTCCTGGGATTCAACATGGCGGGAGGACTGTGTGGAAGACTGGATAGTGCTGCCAAGCCTGCTGGAAGCATTACACAGGTCAACAAAAAAAAATTTTTTTTCTGGTGTTCAAAATATTTTAATTAATTTGGGGTATTTTTGGGGTGCTGATTCTGAATATGCTATCAGTTTTGCCAGATTGGCTCAAGTTTTTGAGATTTTTGGTATCTTATTTATAGCACTTGTTGGTAAATGCGACGCATCATCTCATTAATTTCTTTGGATTAGTACTTGAACTGAGCAGTTCTCAATATAGTTTTGTGTTAATTAGTGTTCTAAAAGTTTGTTCATAGCTTGATTTTTGCACTAACTTTATGTTGTTGTCTGTTTTCCAGTGAAAAGCATGAACTCATCAAGAAGAAGTTGTCTTAACGATCCAGACTCATTCTGTTACATTTGTGGTGAATACACACTGCCGAAACATAGAAGAAACATAACAGACTTCGTAAAAAAAGTGTATTTTGCCTATTTTGGGGTTATGCTTGGGGACCAAGACAAGTTTTGGGCACCACACATAGTGTGCAAAGCATGTATCGAATTATTACGAAAATGGAGCAAAGGACAAAGAAAAAGCTTCAAATTTGGTGTTCCAATGGTGTGGAGAGAGCCAAAAAATCATCATGATGACTGTTATTTCTGTGCAGTGCAAGTGCAAGGATTCAATAAGCATAAGAGACGAAAATGGGAGTAACATGGAATCTGCAAGAAGGCCTGTCCCTCATTGTGAAGATGTGCCTGTACCTGTGTTTACCATAAATAACAGTCGTCATGATGATTTTTTGGCTCTCTCCACACCATTGGAACACCAAATTTGAAGCTTTTTCTTTGTCCTTTGCTCCATTTTCGTAATAATTCGATACATGCTTTGCACACTATGTGTGGTGCCCAAAACTTGTCTTGGTCCCCAAGCATAACCCCAAAATAGGCAAAATACACTTTTTTTACGAAGTCTGTTATGTTTCTTCTATGTTTTGGCAGTGTGTATTCACCACAAATGTAACAGAATGAGTCTGGATCGTTAAGACAACTTCTTCTTGATGAGTTCATGCTTTTCACTGGAAAACAGACAACAACATAAAGTTAGTGCAAAAATCAAGCTATGAACAAACTTTTAGAACACTAATTAACACAAAACTATATTGAGAACTGCTCAGTTCAAGTACTAATCCAAAGAAATTAATGAGATGATGCGTCGCATTTACCAACAAGTGCTATAAATAAGATACCAAAAATCTCAAAAACTTGAGCCAATCTGGCAAAACTGATGACATATTCAGAATCAGCACCCCAAAAATACCCTAAATTCGATGAAATATCTTTGGCACCAAAAATGCTGTTGACCAGTGTTATCTGCTATCCAACCGACTACCTGTGTTCACTGTTCTGGCTTCAGAAGTGATGCACCGTGCCTCCCTGCAAAGTGGGACAGGAAACTAAGTGTCATGAATGGGCATGTTTATTATGCTTCAGCAAAAGGCGTTATCGTACTTGCCCCATGTCCTTGGCATCTGTGTGCACCACCATCAGCTCTTCCACTTCCCGGTCCCTTACTGCACACCTTATGCATTTCGCAACTGTTAGATCTCTTGAAACTAAGTTTATTTTTAATAAAAGGAAAAACTTGGTGACCTACAGCAATCAAAGCAGTATTTGGGAGTTTAATGTCACTGTAATGTAACAAAAAGAATGCAAAAGTGTATGGATGACAATCAAGTTCAATCCAGAAAAATGTTTCAATGCGTTTTAGGAGTGTTATATGCAACAGGAATGTACTATAAAGCACTTATTAAGGTATGGCTGAGACATTTAAGCTTGCAAAGATTTTGAAAGTTTTTTTTCTGTTTTATAGATTACTGTCCACCAGACTATGGTGCTTTTTTTGAGTGATAGATATCACAGAAATGTACCACAAAACACATGAAACTGTATGGCTATGAAATTTAAGCCTGCTAGATTTTTGAATACTTTTTTTCCAGTTTTATAGAGCTCTGGCAAAAATTAAGAGACCACGGCAAAATGTTCAGTTTGTCTGATTTTTCTCTTTATAGGTATATTTTGGAGTAAAATGTAAATTGTTCATTTATTCTAAAAACTTCTGACAACATGTCTCTGAATTTCCAAGCAATACATTTTGTATTTTTTTTTTCTGTAAAGGAGAAATGTTCAAAATTAAAAAAAACTCCAGTGCTTTCAGACCTCGAATAATGCAAAGATAACGAGTTCATAATCATTTAGAAACAACAATGCTAATGTTTTAACTCAGGAAGAGTACAGAAATCAATATTTTGTGGAATAACCATGATTTTTAATCACAGCTTTCATGCGTCTTGGCATGCTTTCCACCAGTCTTTCACACTGCTCCTGGCGCAAAAATTTAAGCAGTTCTTCTTTGTTTGATGGCTTCTGACTATCCATCATCCTCTTGACTACATTCCAGAGGTTCTCAATAGGCACAGGTCTGGAGATTGGGCTGCCCATGACAGGGTTTTGATGTGGTGGTCTCTTAATTTTTGCCAGAGCTGTATATCACAGGAAATGTCCCCCAGACAACAGAACAGTGTATGGATGAGAACTCTAATCTTAGCAATATTTTTTAACTTTTTTTTGAAGGGTTAGATAATTTCACAGACATTTTTTTTCCAAACCAAATTTATGCCTGCAAAATTTTGTAATGCTTTTTTTCAGTTTTGTAGATCACAGGAAACAGACCACAGAATACTGTATGGGCAAGACATGTAATCTTGCAAAACTTTGAAACACTTTTTTGGAGTTATAAATATGAAAAAAATATTCAGAACAAAGAAATAGTGTATGGGGAAGAAATGTAACCCAGTGACATTTTTTAACAATTTTTTGAGTGTTTTATAACACAAAAAATAACACAAATCACATAATACTCAATGGATCAGATTATATTCAATTTTTACACCCCTCCCCTCAAAGAAACTGCAAAAAACTATTTGCCAATGGACTTCACAGCCCCAATCCTTGTCTACAAAGTGCTGATGTAAGGCTGGTTTCACATTTGCGTTTGTTGCCCCAGCGTTTGTACCGCATATAAACGCATGTGTCGTGTTTTCCTATATTTAACATTAAAAACGCATGCTTTTTTTTTGTTCGCGTCTTGCCGCGTTTGACGACGCATGCATCGTCTCGTTGTTTGCGGCTTGGTGCGGAAATGCAACATGTAGTAATTTCTAGAGGCGTCTATTTGCCGCCAGGAAATGCATGCGGTCATTTTTGCAAGGATTGCGGCAAAAAAACGCATTGCTGTCTATGTAAACGCATGCGTTTTTTTGCACATGCGTTTGGTTGCGTTTTTGAACGCATGCGTTTCAATTGAGAAAAACATGCCTAGACACTGATAAGCCACCCCCCACCATCAAGGTGATAAAAGGGAGGGTGTGGACAGTTGCAGGTCACTTCTCACCAGACTCTGAAGCAGACGGGACACAGACAGGCTACATCTTGGAGGAAAACAAGACCCTGAACAATGTGAGTATATCCTAGCCAATGCCTTCATTTTCTATTTTCTGTCTCTACATGTCCTAATTTCTGCCATTTCTTTCTTTCTACATGCATCGAATGTCTTCTTCGGATTCTTCATCTGGAGAGGAGTTTCGGCCAGGACAGTCGGAAGTGGAGCATGTCATTGAGGTGAGTACTTGCCTCGTCAGATTGGTAAGTATTCACTGTCACATCGACACATGTGACAATTTGTTTTTTTATGTTTTTTAGAGTTCTTCTACTGCGGATGAGACAGGGCAGGAGCAGCGGAGTCAAGGTCCGGTGGAAAAACGGCAGCGGGTACGTTTACAAGGCTGACTGTCCTCAGTGTATTATTCTTCAATCTTCTTTTCTTTCCATTCGTATTTCTTAACTTTTTTCTTCTGGAATCCTTTTGTATGTTTACTTTCCTATTCATGCCATTTCTCAGCATCTTTTTTCTTTCTTTTCCTTATGTAAATTGAGCAAACTTTAATGACTTTCTTTAATTTTTAGGTTTCACAACGGGAGGATGAACTAATTGAGAATGACCTCCTTATCACCCTGGTCCAGGAGCGAGTCCCGTTGTGGGACATCCAGGATCCACTGCACTTGAACAATGTCACGATCTGGTGGTTATGGAATGAGGTGGCCCAAGCGAAGTGGGATGGCTGGGACAATGCCCCGACACGGGTCCGAGCTGCATTTGGTAAGTATTGCACTGCAGCGTGAAGTAGCAGAGACCTTGGCCGTGCTCACTCGACTGTGTGTGATGAAAGAAACTCTCAGGAGTTTTCTCTCATCACTCACAGTTGTGTGAGCATGGCCAAAAGTACTTTTTCTTACCACAATTTTTTTTTTTAACAGTAGCCAAAGTCAAAACACGTTGGCGTTCGATGAAGGACCGCTTCAACAAGGACCTGCGTCAAAAGAGCCGTGTTCCCAGTGGTTCAGGAGCAAGGATCAGGCGCTACAAATACCATGGAGTTCTGGCATTTTTAAGACCGGTCCTTGCCCAGAGAACGTAAGTATTTATCACGTGCATTAGGTTGTATTGTATTGCCATAAACTGTATTTTTTAATTCCACAGAATATTGCATCTGGTAATTTTTTTGATATTAATTATCTGTTTCCTTTTTTCACAGCACATACAGCACGACTGTCGGCCCAGGTTCTGGAGCGGTCCTTCATCCGACAGCCATGGACCCGTCCCAGCCATCCACCAGCGCAGTGTAATAGAGTGCAGGGTTGCGTATGTCACCACGGAACAGACAGACCAACTGTTGAAGGGAATTTATTAACAGGAGTAGATTCTCCTCGCAGGGAGTAAACAGGGGGTTAATAGAGGTAAATCAATAGTAAACAGTTAAACGGAAACGAAAGGGTTAACGAGTGTTCTTGTAACTTATCAGTCCAGGGAGGTCCTGACTGAAGGGTCCTTATTCCAATGTGGGTACCGTCACCAGCAACACTTGAAGAGTCTGAAGTCTTTCCTGTCTTCTGAGAACTGGAGACTCCGGGGTTAAACTTTTGCAGTCTGTTCTTCTCAAAGTGAAACTGGAACCAGGAAATAGCAGAGTCTCCGTCGCTGCTGCAAGAGCCTCTGTGCACCAGGCTGACAGTCTCTCTGTAGTAACGGTGTCACACACACACTGGGCAGTTACTTATCACACTCAGGGATCTTTGCTTGTCACTTCGGTCACCAGGGCTGCACAGTCACTGTCTCTGATTCAGGAGGCTTCCAAATCTACACCCCCCATTCCAGCCTTCACTCTGGTGGGTATCTCAGCCTCAGTGCCCTCACGGAGAGCACTACTTTTAGGGGAGCACGGCGCTGCAGCCTGCCCTCTCTTTGGCGCGCTGCCTTCTCTCTGCTCTCCCGCTCTTTTCTGACCACTCCCCTCTCTTTTCCCAGCAGTCACCACGTCCCCTCTGTCCAGGGCAGAAAGTCTCCCCCCCCCCAACAACCCAGCTGTCTGGCTAAGTGGTTCCAGGCAAGGAGCAGGGAAAGCAACCTCCTTACATTCCCCCTCTCTTAAAGCTCGCCATTCCACGGGCGAGGACTCTTCGTGCTGCTCTTTGTTCTTTGGAGGGGAGTCAGATACCTGCGATTCTCACATCTCCTTCTGCCTTTCTTCTTGTACATACTCCCAGACTAAATGGTTTAGGAGCTGCTCATCAGTCAGGTTGAGATATGCTTTCTCTGCTTCATCAACAACTGCTGTCTTCTTCTTTTTCTTCTTCTTCTTAGCTTTGCCGCTAGCAGATGTCTGCGTAGATGATTCATCCTCCTCCTTGTCGTTATCGGAAACTTTAGGGACTTCTTGTTCGGGCTCCTCAGTTTGGGGGCTTAGTACAAGCAATTCTTCTCCATAGCTCCCCCTCTCTTTGACAGGAGCATTCTCGTCCAAGCTTGAGTCAGATGAATTAAGACCATGCAGGCCGGACTCTTTGTCATCTGCGCCGGGCTCTGCGGGCATCATTTCCCAGGGCTTCTCAACCACACGCCCTGTCTCACACAGCTGTTCCATTTCCCCTGTCTGATCAGGAACTGGTGAGCTGACAGCCAGCACATTCTTCACCTCAGGGGATGACATCAGTGGTTTCTCCTTCTCATTGGCTCGGACCTTGAAAACGAGTGTCGCAGGAACACTTGGCACTTTCTCTCCTTCTTCGGGAACTCGTGCTGGGCAAGGTAGTAAAGCACTTCGGTGGTCTTCTTGAGTGAACGTCACTTTCTTTCCTCCGGACTGAGTCTCACCAACAAAACCTTCAGACCCAGGCTGTAGATCCACCAGGTTCACCTTTACGCGTTGGGACAGCGCAGTCATTTCACCAGAGATGCTTGACACCTTCTCCACCTCTCCTTGGCATCCGACATTGTGGTACTGTCTTGTCCTAGGAGGAACTCTTCTCCTCCTGCCGTACCATTCCCTCCAGGGGCGACGTTCCCTCCAGTTAGCAGGACCCTCAGAGGGGTGAGCGGATCTCTGCCACCGCTCTTCTCGGGTAGGGCAATTTCTGGACATGTGTCCCACCTTTCTGCACGACCAGCACTCACGTCTGCGTCGGTCTGGAGGGCGCTTCAGTCTGGATCGTCGACCTCGGCGGGGGACATCTCTCATCTGCGGTTGCTCTTCACCCCAGGATATGGAGTTACACTCTGGGGCCACCACCGAAGCCTTCTTCATGCTGCACACCTCTCCTCTATCTCTTTCTGGCGGCTTCCGCACGTTACCTCGGGGTATGCCGCTGGTCCCCAAAACCGCAGTAAGGGCTTTCCCCAGACTCTCAATCTCCTCCCAGATTCTTCTTATCTTCAGCTGGGAATCTCAGGTCCACATTGCCTCCTCTTCATTCTGACTGGGTGCTCCGCAGTTGTAGCATCTAGGCAGTCTTCTTCGCCGAGCGGCACTAGTCTCACTTTGGGGGGCGGTCTCTCTTTCTCGCACCGAAGGGCTGTACTCAACAGGGATCTTCTTATATTCAGCCACCTCCTCACGGACTCGCTTAACCTCCCTGCTCCATACCTTTCCCACTGGCCCTACCACCCCTTGCTCTTGCTCGCGCGTGCGTGCGTGCCTCACTCCCGACCTCAGAGAAAGTCATATCTAGCTTTACGCGCATGCGCTCTCGCAGGGCCTGTTTCACTAACACATCTCGCAAGCCTGTCACCAGTTGGTCTCGCAGTACAACGTCAATTGACCCCACACCTATGCCGTCCTTCCGTATAATGGCAGTATGAAGCTCCTGCAGTGCGTTCATATATTGCGTCACGGTCTCCCCCTCTCTATGTACCCGGCGGAACAGTCGCATGCGCAGCTCCCCTACGTCAGTGGGGTCCCCATGTGTCTCCTCAAGTATACATAATACTTTGTCCAGGGTATCTCTCGCCTGGGGGGGTCTGAGCATAACAGAGTCCCGTGCATCCCCCTCTAGGGCCATCACAGCTATTTCCGCTTGCAGAGCCAGTGTCATAGGATGCATCCGCATCATCCCTCGGATGCGCTCCGTCCAACCCCACAACTGTTATGATCCTAGTGGCTGAGGATCACAAAACGGACTAGCTAAGTTTATGAACATAGACACGAGCTCTAGGGAGGTGGTAACTGGACTGACCACAAATCTGATCCTAACCAACACACTAAAGGTAGCCGGTGAACGTGCCTAAAATCCTGGACGTCTCGACGCAGCCTGAGAAACTATCTACTCCTGGAGGGAAAGTAAGACCTCACTTGCCTCAAGAGAAATCACCCCAAAGATATAGGAAGCCCCCAACAAATAATAACGGTGAGGTAAGGGGAAAACACAAACGTAGAAATGAAAACAGATACAGCAAATGAGGCCCGCTAATACTAGATAGCAGAAGACAGATAGGGAACTGTGCGGTCAGTAAAAAACCCTATGCAAAATATCCACGCTGAGAATACAAGAACCCCCACACCAACTAACGGTGTGAGGGGAGAAACTCAGCCCCCTAGAGCTACCAGCAAGCAAGGAAATCACATATTAGCAAGCTGGACAAGAAACAAAAATAAACCAAGAAACATATGACCACTGATGGTCAAAAAATGAACCAAGCAAAACTTAGCTTCTCTTGAAGAGACTGATAACGAAGGACTGCAGGAGAGCTCCAAAATAGCACTGAAGACATTGACAGCAGGCAACAACTGAGAGTCCAGGTGAACTAAATAGGAAACCAGCTAACAGATAACGAGACAGCTGATCAAGCCTCAGACCTGCAGAATGAGACAAAGAGCCACCAGAGGGAGCCCAAAGACAGCACTAACACAGTACCAGTTGTGACCGCAAGAGGGAGCCCAAAAACAGAGTTCACAACACACAACATGACATTACTCCCTGAAAATCTTGGCAGGTTAGCTAACATGGCTCCCAGGGAGATGCTAGACCTGGGACCTCCATCAACTGCTTGGTCTGCCCCTTCCGCGCTACCGTGTGACATCCTGCCAACTACGCCAAGTGTAATAGAGTGCAGGGTTGCGTATGTCACCACGGAACAGACAGACCAACTGTTGAGGGGAATTTATTAACAGGAGTAGATTCTCCTCGCAGGGAGAAAACAGGGGGTTAATAGAGGTAAATCAATAGTAAACAGTTAAACGGAAACGAAAGGGTTAACGAGTGTTCTTGTAACTTATCATTCCAGTGAGGTCCAGACTGAAGGGTCCTTATTCCAATGTGGGTACTGTCACCAGCAACACTTGAAGAGTCTGAAGTCTTTCCTGTCTTCTGAGAACTGGAGACTCCGGGGTTAAACTTTTGCAGTCTGTTCTTCTCAAAGTGAAACTGGAACCAGGAAATAGCACAGTCTCCATCGCTGCTGCAAGAGCCTCTGTGCACCAGGCTGACAGTCTCTCTGTAGTAACGGTGTCACACACACACTGGGCAGTTACTTATCACACTCAGGGATCTTTGCTTGTCACTGCGGTCACCAGGGCTGCACAGTCACTGTCTCTGATTCAGGAGGCTTCCAAATCTACACCCCCACATCCAGCCTTCACTCTGGTGGGTATCTCAGCCTCAGTGCCCTCACGGGGAGCACTACTTTTAGGGGAGCATGGCGCTGCAGCCTGCCCTCTCTTTGGCGCGCTGCCTTCTCTCTGCTCTCCCGCTCTTTTCTGACCACTCCCCTCTCTTTTCCCAGCAGTCACCACGTCCCCTCTGTCCAGGGCAGAAAGTCTTCCCCTCAACAACCCAGCTGTCTGGCTAAGTGGTTCCAGGCAAGGAGCAGGGAAAGCAACCTCCTTACAGCAGCAGCAAGTGGGCCTTCCACACTAACTGGAGACCAGGGAGCTGGTCCATCAGGTCTTCCCCTTTTGCAGTCCTCTTCCACAGGACCCTGGCATAGCCTTCCGTACCGCCTCCTCCACGATGCAGCAGGACCCTGGCATGGCATTCCGTACCGCCTCCACGATGAAGCAGGACCCTGGCATGGCATTCCGTACCGCCTCCTCCCCGATGCAGCAGGACCCTGGCATGGCATTCCGTACCGCCTCCTCCACGATGCAACAGGACCCTGGCATGTCCTTCCCCTCTACGAGAGCTATGGACTCTGGCATGGCTGCACCCTCTACGAGCGCTAGGGACTCTGGCATGGCTGCACCCTCTACGAGCGGTATGGACTCTGGCACAGTGCAGCCAGACCCTGACAGGTCACCCGCCACCACGCCACACCATATGTGCCTACCAAGACCTCCCACAACCAGGCAAGCCAAAAAAAAAGGACCAAAAACTAAAAAGAAAGGACTCTTAGCATTCCTCCCCCTTCACCTCCCAATGCGTCTGTAATGTCAGGTTTGTCTCACCCTTCCAGTGCGTCTGAAGCCTCTCATGTGTCAAGCCCCATCCCCGAACTTCCAGACCCTTCTAGTTTCATTGCGCCTTCTCCTGCCACCTCTGCGTCATCCACGGTTAACCAGGCCTCAGTACTTCACACCCCCCGTTTACATCACTCTACCCCAAGC
This sequence comes from Ranitomeya variabilis, assembly GCF_051348905.1. Lineage (NCBI taxonomy): Eukaryota > Metazoa > Chordata > Amphibia > Anura > Dendrobatidae > Ranitomeya > Ranitomeya variabilis. Next base: position 688,542,153 of record NC_135233.1, read on the forward strand.
CGGCGCAGTAAAAAATAATTTTTTTCAGTTGTTAACAAAATAAAAAAAGTTTGATTTGCCACAATTATGTTTGGTTTATTGTGTCTTCTGCTGCCGGCAACACACACCATGTGCCATGAAACTTCGCCACACACTAATTTTTTGGGCCACATCATATCTCCACTAGTTAAAAATAAGACTGCAGCTTTATGTGTCTTTAGTATACAGATATGAGTTGGCCCAAAAAATATTACATGTATCTCCATAATCTCTTTTGGTCTGTGCTTAGTGTGCCACTCTGAAGAGAAAATGGTGAAAATACAGTGCAGACCTCTACTAAACAGGTCAGGTGTCAAAAACTCTTTATTTCTGACACTTGACCTGTTGATTAGAGAAATACCTTGTATAACCACCATTTTCTCTTCTTGTATTACACACAACTTGAGGGACAATGGTGGTCTATGCTCACCTGCACAGGTGTCAGAAATAGTGAATTTATGAGCCTGTATATGTTTATCATGAATTCATTATTTCTGACACCTGACTTGATGAGTATAGATTGTGTGACAGTGATTGTCTCTTCATCTTGTGTCCAATGGATACAGGAGAAGAGAATCATGACGCAATGACGTCAACAAGCTTACCAATAAAGCAACATGGCTGCCACTATTAGCAGTATGTGGCCAGTGTTGTATATCAGTATTTGTAAGCCAAAACAAGGAGTGGAACCATTAGCGTTAAATTATGATATTAACATAATAACTAGCACTTCTGCTTTTATCACCCACTCCTGGTTTTGGATTATAAAAACTGATATTACATACAGATCAAATATTGGAAGTTTAGGACACCCTGGGTTTGGAGAGGAAAAAGATAGGAGACACGGTCAACTCAACCAAAACTAAAGTTTATTAATGAGAAATATTATAAAGTTTATTAATGAGAAATATTATTATCATTGTAGAAAATAACTGGTACAGATCGAATTACAACAGGACATTTACACTACATTGTCCTGCCATGACACACGTCCAATATCTGAATCAAAAAAGGCCGCAAATTGGTCCCGCATTTGACCAACTGCTGCTGTTGACCGCAATGGGTGATGCTGGAAATCGGGCAGTGGGTGTGCAACTGGTTCATCAAGTTCAATGTGGGGTTGCTCCTTAACCATTATATAATTATGCAGAACCACACAGGCTTTGACCACCTCGTCAACTGTTTCCACTTTTAGATTTATGGCTGATGCAAGAATGCACCATTTAGCGACCAGAATGCCAAAGGTACACTCTACAGTTCTTCGGGCCCTGGTCAGTCTGTAGTTAAAGATCCTTCTAGTGTGGTTCAAATCCCGACTGGAATGGGGCTTCAGTAGGTTTTCACACATCTGAAAGGCCTCATCCCCAACCATAACAAATGGCATCGGTGGTCCTTGAGTGTTGGGAAGAGGTTGTGGTGGGGGAAAATTGAAATTTTTGCCATACATACGGCGGCCCATATCCGAGTTCTTGAAAGTCTGGGAATCGTTGCCATGGCCAAAAGCTCCAATGTCCACGGCGATGAAGCGACAGTTCGCATCAGCTATTGCCATGAGCACAACAGAAAAATATTTTTTGTAATTGAAGTACTCCGATCCTGTTCTGGCTGGTTTGATAATGCAAATGTGCTTTGCATCCACCGCTCCTAAACAGTTGGGGAAATCACGCACACTCCAGAATTTCTCTGCAATTTCTAGCCACATGTCCAAGGTGGGTAGGGGTATAAACTCTTCCCGGAGTACATTCCACAAAGCCCGGCAGGTGTCCGCAACTATTCCGGACAGGGTGGATATTCCAAGCCGGTATTGGAAGTGGAGGGATGATAAACTCTCTCCGGTGGCCAGAAATCTGTAAGAAAAAGAAACAAAAAAACCATTACAATCTATTCTTTTTATGGTGTGATTACGCTCAAGAAAGAAAGGAATATACCCCAAAAATACATGTCAGAAAACACTTAATTTGGACTGTCATTGGTTTAGATTTTGAACGTACCTTAATGTAACCAGCAGACACTCCTCGGGTGGAATAGCTTTACGGAGCTGGGTGTCCTGTCGCCGTATGGCTCCTTGGACACGAGACAACAAATCCAGGAATGAGTCTTGCGACATTCGTGTGTATTCCTGGAATTTGTCCGGGTTGGCATTAAGCTCGGCATAGAGCATGTGGTAGGCTCCACGGCTCTCACGTAGTTCGATAATGAGGTGCCTCCAAAAACACCTACGTTGTCTCCTTCTCCATCTTTGGCGATTTCTGTCTTGCTCCCAAGCGAAAGCACAGGCAAGAAACAGCTTGAAGCTGAAATCCAGGTTGAAATAAAAGCTCTCCATGCGAAGATCCATCATGACACAGGATACAGTAGCAAACTGTAAAAATTTCAGTAGTCCTAGGGTCTATATATAGAGATTCCATAACACACGCCCTCTGTAGTCCCATTGGCGGTGTCTGGTTATCTTTATTTTTCTCTTGTGAAATTTCTCATCATGCGCACCAAAAACGCAAACGCAGGAAAAAAACGCATGTAAACGCGTACAAACGCGGCGTTTTTTTAAACGCATGCGTAAAAAAAAGCAGCGTTTGTACGCGTTTACATGTGTTTTTTCCACCACTTGCGGATGCGTTTTTTTTAACGCTGCGGATTTAGCCACAAATGTAAAACTAGCCTAAGCTAGACATGTGATAAATCTTATTTATTAACTCTTTTCTGTGTCACAACTCTCTGGTTTAAGGGCATAAGAATTAATATTTTAAAAATTGTGAAATGAAAAAAAAAGTTATGTAAAGTTCAGATTTTTCACAAATGAATGCAAGTTTTGAACAAATTTTATCACTATCATGCAGTACATTATGTCATGAAAAAATCCATTGAAGTGTTCCAGAGTTATTACCTCATAAATTGGCACTGGTCAGATTTAAAAAATGAGGCCCGGTCATTAACCTACAAAGTGACTCTGTCATTAAGGGGTTTCAGTGAAGCAAGATGAGGAACTGAGCCAATTGGATTTCTGTACGATTTGTGATCATGTCAGTGGTAGCAGAAAAACATATTTCTAACAAATGACTGTACAGGACATTTCTGTTTTGTTCTCATCTTTTATGATTATATTTTATATTTCACCATCATTTCCATATATATATTTCAAGATACCTAAAAGGTACCTTGTTCATTTGTACAAACAATTATACACAAGAACAAATAAGATGGGAATGTCCAGCCATCATATCGCTCAGGTAGGAGATGGGTTTTGTGTCCAAGAGATGAACTTGCTTTGTTCTGACATGTGCATATCAACCCAAGGTCAAAAGCAAAAGACCTTGTGAAGATGATGGCAGAAGCTGGTAATATTGTGTTAATATCCACAGTGAAATGAGTTCTGTATCAACATCGGCTGAAAGGCTACTCTGCCAGGAAGAAGCCATTACTGCAAAAGAAACGTAAACAAGCCAGATAAATGTTTGCAAATGCACACAGGAAAACATGTCCTGTGGTCTGATGAAACAAAAAAACTTTTTGGGCATAATGACCATCGTTACGTTTTGAGGATAAAGGGAGAAGCTAGGAAGCCTAAGAACACCATCTCAACTGTGAAACAGTGGTGGCAGCATCATGTTGGGGGATGCAATTTCAGGTCCCTGTCACCTTACCCCAGACCTAGACGGAACGTTCATACTTATGGGTAATTATCCCCTTATTGTATCACATATTTTTGGATTATTTGCACAGAGGTATATGGTGACGAGTTTACTGTTATTGATGTATCATTTGTTAAGTCACTATATCTTTGAGGTATATGCACTTAATATTTGGGAATGATTTATGGACATGATGTCTGCTGCATAATTCCTTGATTTTGCTGCAGTAACATATGTCTCGTCCTGTTTTCATGGGTAATTTTTGTATACATGGATACAGTCACAGTGATAATAAATCCATATAATTTACTTTTGCAATATTGTGAATCTTTGTGGAAGCTAGTGATTGATTTTTCAAAAAACATTGCTATTTTGTAATTTTTTGGCAATTTTTGGACTCTTGTTTCTCCTGTAATTGCATTGTTGTCGAGTTGCCATTGACATTGTATATGGTTATTTATGACTGGTAATTTTTCTTGTCTATATGTTGGGGGGATGTTTTGCTGCAGGAGGGACAGATGCACTTCACAAAATAGATGATATCATGAGAAAATAGGATTTTTGGCAACACTGAAGCAACTTACAAGATAGCAGCCAGGAAGTTAAAGCTTAGGCAGAAATGGGTCTTCCAAATGGACAATGACCTGAATAGGGTTGAGCGAAACGGATCGGTCATTTTCAGAAATCGACGACTTTTAGGCAAAGTCGGGTTTCATGAAACCTGAACCGATCCTAGTGTGGGATCGGCCATGCGGTACACGATCAGAGCGCCAAAGTCGCGTTTAGTATGACGCTGTTACCGCCGTTTTTCATCCAATGAAGGAGGACGCAGAGTGTGGGCAGCGTGATGACATAGGTCTCTGTCCCCACCATCTTAGACAAGGGCATGGCAGTGATTGGCTTGCTGTCTGCGGCGTCACAGGGGCTATAAAGGGGCGTGCATGCCGACCGCCATCTTACTTCTGTCGATCTGAGCATAGGGAGAGTTTGCTGCAGTTAGTCAGAAGCAGGGACAGAGTTAGGGAGGAACTACAAACCCCAAACCGCTTGTGCTGGAGCAATTTTCACTGTCCCACACCACCTTTTTGTGCAGGGACAGTGGAGGTCGTATTTTAGTGCAGCAGCTGCATAGCTGTGTGCACGGTGCTGTGCAAACCAACTGCTTTTTTCAAAGCAAAAATCCTGTTGCTCCTTTCTGCACAGTTACCTGTCTTGTTTATTTGTCCACACTTTTTTGTTCTGAAGTCCCTTTTATTGCTGCCATACTTGTCCTGAGATCATTGTAGGGACTAGGGGCGTGTTATTGCAGTATTTTTTTTTTTTTTTTATAATAATTACAGCCACTTTCTGCCACGTTCATAGTGTTGTGTTATACCACTGTGCCAGAGTTGTGGTTCAGTGTCTCCCCCCAAAAGTGAGATAGTAATTCTCACACAGTTTATATTCTGCTGTACTGCTAGTGTGTCGTATATCAGGCAGCCACTTTCTGCCACGTTCATAGTGTTGTGTTATACCACTGTGCCAGAGTTGTGGTTCAGTGTCTCCCCCCAAAAGTGAGATAGTAATTCTCACACAGTTTATATTCCGCAATACTGCTAGTGTGTCATATATCAGGCAGCCACTTTCTGCCATGTTCATAGTGTTGTGTTATACCACTGTGCCAGAGTTGTGGTTCAGTGTCTCCCCCCAAAAGTGAGATAGTATTTCTCACACAGTTTATATTCTGCTGTACTGCTAGTGTGTCATATATCAGGCAGCCACTTTCTGCCACGTTCATAGTGTTGTGTTATACCACTGGGCCAGAGTGGTGGTTCAGTGTCTCCCCCCAAAAAGTGAGATAGTAATTCTCACACAGTTTATATTCTGCTGTACTGCTAGTGTGTCGTATATCAGGCAGCCACTTTCTGCCACGTTCATAGTGTTGTGTTATACCACTGGGCCAGAGCTGTGGTTCAGTGTCTCCCCCCAAAAGCGAGATAGTAATTCTCACACAGTTTATATTCTGCTGTACTACTAGTGTGTCGTATATCAGGCAGCCACTTTCTGCCATGTTCATAGTGTTGTGTTATACCACTGTGCCAGAGTTTTGGTTCAGTGTCTCCCCCCAAAAGTGAGATAGTAATTCTCACATAGTTTATATTCTGCTGTACTGCTAGTGTGTCGTATATCAGGCAGCCACTTTCTGCCACGTTCATAGTGTTGTGTTATACCACTGGGCCAGAGTTGTGGTTCAGTGTCTCCCCCCAAAAAATGAGGAAGTCTGGTGGAAGAGGCCGTCGGCGGGGGTTGCCAGCTAGTACTGATGGTGGTGGTGGTGCTGCATCTGGTGGTAGTGGCAAAAGCACAGTAGCACCTAAGGCTGGAGGTGTTGAGCCTGCGTCATCGTCTGGCTACACAAGGCCTCGAAGGCTCCCTTACCTGGGAGTAGGAAAACAGCTTTTAAAGCCAGAGCAGCAGGAAAAAGTTTTGTCTTTCCTTGCTGACTCAGCCTCTAGCTCTTTCGCCTCCTCTTCCCAAAGTTCAGAATCTAAGAGCAGCCAGTCGTCAGTGGATGCTTCCGGTCCGGAAAAAGACATTTCCTTGTGTCCTTCTCCCAAGCCAAAAGTGAAGGATGCGTCAGGCGACACTACAGGTTACTCCATGGAGCTCTTTACCCATACCGTGCCAGGGTTAGAAAGGGAAATTGTACACTGCCCATTACAAGAAGAATCGGACATGGAGTGCACTGATGCACAGCCACAGCTAGATTGTAATGCTGTTCCATTGACTCAGATCACTACATTGACCTCGAAGTTTCCTGAGCCAGAATCTGACCCTGATGAGACTATGGTGCCCTGTCCCGAACGCTATAGCACCTTACACGGTGACACAGAGGAAGGTGCACATGACATTGAAGAGGAGGTGATAGATAACCCAGTTGTTGACCCAGATTGGCAGCCATTGGGGGAAGAGGGTGCCGCTGGCACTAGCTCACAAGTGGAGGAGGGTTATCCGCAGCAACACCAATCTACATCGCAACAGCTGTCATCAGCCAGGCCCGTATCAGGCCCAAAATGTGTGACAAAAACAGTTTTAGGACAGTGTGGCCAACCGCTGAAAGTTGCACAGCGTGCAATGCCTGAAAAGGAATTCCATGGTAGGAAGAGTGCAGTGTGGCATTTTTTTGACCAAGATCCCAATGATCAGTCTAAAGTAGTGTTGAGCGATACCGTCCGATACTTGAAAGAATCGGTATCGGAAAGTATCGGCCAATACCGGCAAAGTATCGGATCCAATCCGATACCGATACCCGATACCAATACAAGTCAATGGGACTCAAGTATCGGACGGTATCCCTGATGGTTCCCAGGGTCTGAAGGAGAGGAAACTCTCCTTCAGGCCCTGGGATCCATATTAATGTGTAAAAGAAAGAATTAAAATAAAAATATTGCTATACTCACCTCTCCGACGCAGCCTGGACCTCACCGAGGGAACCGGCAGCGTTGTTTGCTTAAAATTCGCGCGTTTACTTCCTTACGTGAAGTCCCGGCTTGTGATTGGTCGCGTGCCGCCCATCTGGCCGCGACGCGACCAATCACAGCAAGCCGTGACGTAATTTTAGGTCCTTCAGGATTTTAAAATTACGTTCTGGCTTGTGATTGGTCGCGTCTCGGTCACATGGGCGACGTGACCATCACAAGCCGTGACGTCACGGGAGGCTGGACACGCGCGCATTTTAAAATGCGCGCATGTCCAGCCTCCCGTGACGTCACGGCTTGTGATTGGTCGCGTCGCGTCGCGACCAATCATAAGCCAGAACGTAATTTTAAAATCCTGAAGGACCTAAAATTATGTCACGGCTTGTTGTGATTGGTCGCATCGCGGCCACATGGGTGACGCGACCAATCACAAGCCGGGACGTCACGGGAGGCAGGACACGCGCGCATTTTAAAATGCGCGCGTGTCCAGCCTCCCGTGACGTCACGGCTTGTGATTGGTCGCGTCGCCCATGTGACCACGACGCGACCAATCATAAGCCAGAACGTAATTTTAAAATCCTGAAGGACCTGAAATTACGTCACGGCTTGCTGTGATTGGTCGCGTCACGGCCACATGGGCGGCACGCGACCAATCACAAGCCGGGACTTCACGTAAGGAAGTAAACGCGCAAATTTTAAGCAAACAACGCTGCCGGTTCCCTCGGTGAGGTCCAGGCTGCGTCGGAGAGGTGAGTATAGCAATATTTTTTATTTTAATTCTCTCTTTTACACATTTTTACATTAATGTTGTTTCGATACCGATACCCGATACCACAAAAGTATCGGATCTCGGTATCGGAATTCCGATACCCGCAAGTATCGGCCGATACCCGATACTTGCGGTATCGGAATGCTCAACACTAGTCTAAAGTGATCTGTAAGAAATGCTCAAAGACCTTTAGCAGAGGGAAGATTCTGCAAAATTTAAATACAAACGTGCATGCGTAGACATTTAACCAGCATGCACTTGCAAGCCTGGACTAATTACCAAACGTCCTGTACCGTTGGTGCACCTGGTCAGAATGAAGGTAGTCAGCAACACTACATTGCTTCCCTCACTGTAAGCCCACCGGTTCGGACACCACCAGCAGCAAATGTGGAGGGATCGTTGCAAGGCCAAAGCAGGCAGGGAATCAGAAGGTTATTGGTAGGAAGCACTGTATGTAGGCCAACATCACCTACTGTCTCTCAATCCGCCATGTCCACCACCACCGCTTGTTCCACCATCTGCAGGTCTCCTGTCCAGCTCACCCAAGAAGAGACTCTTGTGAGGAAAAGAAAGTACTCATCCGCGTACACAGGGTTTGAACGCCCACATTGCCAGATTAATCTCGTTAGAGATGATGCCCTACCGGTTGGTCGAAAGCAAAGCTTTCAAAGACCTGATGGCCTACGCAGTACCACGCTATGACCTACCCAGTCGCCACTTCTTTGCTGGAAAAGCCATCCCTGCCCTCCACCAGCATGTCAAAGACCGCATTGTCCATGCACTGAGGCAGTCTGTCAGTGGAAAGGTGCACCTCACCATGACATGGCCAGGGACATTACGTGTCCATCACGGCGCACTGGGTTAATGTGGTGGATGCAGGGTCCACAGGGGACAGCCATAGTGGGACAGTTCTGCCTAGCCCATGGTCTAGGAATCAGTTGGCAGTAGGCGTTCGACACCCCTCCTCCTCCTCCTCCTCCAGAAGCGACAGCTCATCCACAGAGCGCAGTCGCCTGGCAACTCCATCCGCAGCTGCCAGTGTTGCACACAAGGTGTCTCATTATGGAACAGCTAGTGGTAAGCGTCAGCAGGCTGTGTTGGAAATGAAGTGTTTGGGCAACAACAGACACACCGCAGAAGTACTGGCCAAGTCCTTGCAGCAAGAAAGTGAGTCATGGCTGGGCAGTGTACATCTTGAGGCAGGCAAGGTAGTCAATGATAATGGAAGGAATTTTATGGCTGCCATAGCCCTTTCACAACTTAAACACATACCTTGCTTGGCTCACACTTTGAACCTGGTGGTGCAGTGCTTCCTGAAAAATTATCCGGAGTTACCAGAACTGCTCCTGAATGTGCGAAAACTTTGTTCACATATCCGCCGGTCGCCCGTACACTCCAGCCATATGCTGAACCATCAGCGATCACTAAATTTTCCACAGCAACGCCTAATTATAGATGTTGCAACAAGGTGGAACTCCACACTGCACATGGTTCAGAGGCTGTGTGAACAGAGGCGTGCTGTCATTTATTTGTGGGAGGATACGCATACACGGTGTTGTGAATTTGCTTTTTGCTCCCTCTAGTGGTTACTAGTTTTTTGACTCTGGTTTTTCTGTCATTCCTTTTATCCGCATCTGGGTCGTTAGTTAGGGGTGTTGCTATATAAGCTCCCTGGACCTTCAGTTCAATGCCTGGCAACGTAGTTATCAGAGCTAGTCTGCTGTGCTCTTGTCTACTGATCCTGGTTCCAGTTATATCAGCTAAGTCTGCCTTTTGCTTTTTGCTATTTGTTTTGGTTTTGTATTTTTGTCCAGCTTGTTCCAAATCTATATCCTGACCTTTGCTGGAAGCTCTAGGGGGCTGGTGTTCTCCCCCCGGACCGTTAGACGGTTCGGGGGTTCTTGAATTTCCAGTGTGGATTTTGATAGGGTTTTTGTTGACCATATAAGTTACCTTTCTTTATTCTGCTATCAGTAAGCGGGCCTCTCTGTGCTAAACCTGGTTCATTTCTGTGTTTGTCATTTCCTCTTACCTCACCGTCATTATTTGTGGGGGGCTTCTATCCAGCTTTGGGGTCCCCTTCTCTGGAGGCAAGAAAGGTCTTTGTTTTCCTCTACTAGGGGTAGCTAGATTCTCCGGCTGGCGCGTGTCATCTAGAATCAACGTAGGAATGATCCCCGGCTACTTCTAGTGTTGGCGTTAGGAGTAGATATATGGTCAACCCAGTTACCACTGCCCTATGAGCTGGATTTTTGTATTCTGCAGACTTCCACGTTCCTCTGAGACCCTCGCCATTGGGGTCATAACAGTTTGCCAGGCCAGTATTAAATGTTTAATGCATTGCAGAAGAGGGATTATAAGAAAGAAGATTCTGAGTTTTTTTTTTCTCCTTCCCCTTTACCTCAGAGTGGCTATGCTTGCTGCAGACATGAATGTCCAGACCTTGATTACAAGTGTGGACCAGCTGGCTACTCGTGTGCAGGGCATACAAGACTATGTTATCAGAAATCCTAGGTCAGAACCTAAAATACCGATTCCTGAACTGTTTTCCGGAGACAGGTTTAAGTTTAGGAATTTCGTGAATAATTGTAAATTGTTTTTGTCCCTGAGACCCTGTTCATCAGGAGATTCTGCTCAGCAAGTAAAAATTGTTATTTCGTTCTTACGGGGCGACCCTCAGGATTGGGCTTTTTCGCTGGCGCCAGGAGATCCGGCATTGGCTGATCTTGATGCGTTTTTTCTGGCGCTCGGTTTACTTTATGAGGAACCCAATCTTGAGATTCAGGCAGAAAAGGCCTTGCTGTCTATGTCTCAGGGGCAGGACGAGGCTGAAGTGTATTGCCAAAAATTTCGGAAATGGTCCGTGCTGACACATTGGAACGAGTGTGCACTGGCCGCTAATTTTAGAAATGGCCTTTCTGAAGCCATTAAGAATGTTATGGTGGGTTTTCCCATTCCCACAGGTCTGAATGATACTATGGCACTGGCTATTCAAATTGACCGGCGGTTGCGGGAGCGCAAAACCGCAAATTCCCTCATGGTGTTGTCTGAACAGACACCTAATTCGGTGCAATGTGATAGAAAAACCGCAAATTCCCTCATGGTGTTGTCTGAACAGACACCTGATTTAATGCAATGTGATAGAATCCTGACTAGAAATGAGCGGAAAATTCATAGACGCCGGAATGGCTTGTGCTACTACTGTGGTGATTCTACACATGTTATCTCAGCATGCTCTAAACGTATAGCTAAGGTTGTTAGTCCTGTCACCGTTGGTAATTTGCAACCTAAATTTATTCTGTCTGTAACTTTGATTTGCTCACTGTCATCTTATCCTGTCATGGCGTTTGTAGATTCAGGTGCTGCCCTGAGTCTCATGGATCTCTCATTTGCTAAGCGCTGTGGATTTACTCTTGAACCATTAGAAAATCCTATTCCTCTTAGGGGTATTGATGCTACACCATTGGCAGCAAATAAACCGCAGTATTGGACTCAGGTTACCATGTGCATGACTCCTGAACACCGCGAGGTGATACGTTTCCTGGTTTTACATAAAATGCATGATTTGGTCGTTTTAGGGCTGCCATGGTTACAGACCCATAATCCAGTCCTGGACTGGAAGGCTATGTCAGTCTCAAGTTGGGGCTGTCGTGGTATTCATGAGGATTCCCTGCCTGTGTCTATTGCTTCTTCTACGCCTTCGGAAGTTCCGGAGTATTTGTCTGATTATCAGGATGTCTTCAGTGAGTCTGAGTCCAGTGCACTGCCTCCTCATAGGGACTGTGACTGTGCTATAGATTTGATCCCAGGCAGTAAATTTCCTAAGGGAAGACTGTTTAATCTGTCGGTACCTGAACATACCGCTATGCGTTCATATATCAAGGAGTCTCTGGAAAAAGGACATATTCGTCCGTCTTCTTCCCCTCTTGGTGCGGGATTCTTTTTTGTGGCAAAAAAGGACGGATCTTTGAGACCTTGTATTGATTATCGGCTTTTAAATAAGATCACTGTCAAATTTCAGTATCCTTTACCGCTGTTGTCTGACTTGTTTGCCCGGATTAAGGGTGCCAAGTGGTTCACCAAGATAGACCTTCGTGGTGCGTACAACCTTGTGCGCATTAAGCAAGGTGATGAATGGAAAACCGCATTCAATACGCCCGAAGGTCATTTTGAGTACTTGGTGATGCCTTTTGGGCTCTCCAATGCGCCTTCAGTTTTTCAGTCCTTTATGCATGACATTTTCCGGAAGTATCTGGATAAATTTTTGATTGTTTATCTGGATGATATTTTGGTTTTTTCTGATAATTGGGATTCGCATGTGGAGCAGGTCAGGTTGGTCTTTAAAATTTTGCGTGAAAATTCTTTGTTTGTCAAGGGCTCAAAGTGTCTCTTTGGTGTACAGAAGGTTCCCTTTTTGGGGTTCATTTTTTCCCCTTCTGCTGTGGAGATGGACCCAGTCAAGGTCCGAGCTATTCTTGATTGGACTCAGCCCTCGTCAGTTAAGAGTCTTCAGAAGTTCTTGGGCTTCGCTAACTTCTACCGTCGTTTTATCGCTAATTTTTCTAGCATTGTGAAACCTTTGACGGATATGACCAAGAAGGGCTCCGATGTAGCTAACTGGGCTCCTGCTGCCGTGGAGGCTTTTCAGGAGTTGAAACGCCGGTTTACTTCGGCGCCTGTTTTGTGCCAGCCTGACGTCTCACTTCCCTTTCAGGTTGAGGTGGATGCTTCGGAGATTGGGGCAGGGGCCGTTTTGTCGCAGAGAGGCCCTGGTTGCTCTGTTATGAAGCCTTGTGCCTTTTTCTCTAGGAAATTTTCGCCTGCCGAGCGAAATTATGATGTGGGCAATCGGGAGTTGTTGGCCATGAAATGGGCATTTGAGGAGTGGCGTCATTGGCTCGAGGGTGCTAAGCATCGTGTGGTGGTCTTGACTGATCACAAAAATCTGATGTATCTCGAGTCTGCTAAACGCCTTAATCCGAGACAGGCCCGCTGGTCATTGTTTTTCTCCCGCTTTGATTTTGTTGTCTCGTATTTACCAGGTTCAAAGAATGTGAAGGCCGATGCTCTTTCTAGGAGCTTTGTGCCTGATGCTCCTGGAGTCGCTGATCCTGTTGGTATTCTTAAAGATGGAGTTATCTTGTCAGCTATTTCTCCGGATCTGCGACGTGTGTTGCAGAGATTTCAGGCTGATAGGCCTGAGTCTTGTCCACCTGACAGACTGTTTGTCCCGGATAAGTGGACCAGCAGAGTCATTTCCGAGGTTCATTCCTCGGTGTTGGCAGGTCACCCGGGAATTTTTGGCACCAGAGATCTGGTGGCCAGGTCCTTTTGGTGGCCTTCCTTGTCAAGGGATGTGCGGTCATTTGTGCAGTCCTGTGGGACTTGTGCTCGAGCTAAGCCTTGCTGTTCTCGTGCCAGCGGTTTGCTCTTGCCCTTGCCTGTCCCGAAGAGACCTTGGACACATATCTCCATGGATTTCATTTCTGATCTTCCGCTATCTCAGGGCATGTCCGTTATCTGGGTGATATGTGATCGCTTCTCCAAGATGGTCCATTTGGTTCCTTTGCCTAAGCTGCCTTCCTCTTCCGATCTGGTTCCTGTGTTTTTCCAGAACGTGGTTCGTTTGCACGGCATCCCTGAGAATATTGTGTCAGACAGAGGATCCCAGTTCGTTTCCAGGTTCTGGCGATCCTTTTGTAGTAGGATGGGCATTGATTTGTCGTTTTCGTCTGCTTTCCATCCTCAGACTAATGGACAGACGGAGCGAACCAATCAGACTTTGGAGGCTTATTTGAGGTGTTTTGTCTCTGCTGATCAGGACGATTGGGTGACATTCTTGCCGTTGGCTGAGTTTGCCCTTAATAATCGGGCTAGTTCAGCCACCTTGGTTTCGCCTTTTTTCTGCAACTCTGGTTTCCATCCTCGCTTTTCTTCGGGTCATGTGGAGCCTTCTGACTGTCCTGGGGTGGATTCTGTGGTGGATAGGTTGCAGCAGATCTGGAATCATGTGGTGGACAACTTGAAGTTGTCACAGGAGAAGGCTCAGCGCTTTGCCAACTGCCGCCGCGGTGTGGGTCCCCGACTACGCGTTGGGGATTTGGTGTGGCTTTCTTCCCGCTTTGTTCCTATGAAGGTCTCCTCTCCCAAATTTAAACCTCGTTTTATTGGGCCTTACAAGATATTGGAAATCCTTAATCCTGTATCTTTTCGTCTGGATCTTCCTGTGTCGTTTGCTATTCACAATGTATTTCATAGTTCCTTGTTGCGGCGGTACATTGTGGCTGTAGTTCCTTCTGCTGAGCCTCCTGCTCCGGTGTTGGTTGAGGGCGAGTTGGAGTACGTGGTGGAGAAGATCTTGGATTCTCGCCTCTCCAGGCGGAGGCTTCAGTACCTGGTCAAGTGGAAGGGCTATGGTCAGGAGGATAATTCCTGGGTGGTCGCCTCTGATGTTCATGCGGCCGATTTAGTTCGTGCCTTTCATGCCGCTCATCCTGATCGCCCTGGTGGTCGTGGTGAGGGTTCGGTGACCCCTCACTAAGGGGGGGGTACTGTTGTGAATTTGCTTTTTGCTCCCTCTAGTGGTTACTAGTTTTTTGACTCTGGTTTTTCTGTCATTCCTTTTATCCGCACCTGGGTCGTTAGTTAGGGGTGTTGCTATATAAGCTCCCTGGACCTTCAGTTCAATGCCTGGCAACGTAGTTATCAGAGCTAGTCTGCTGTGCTCTTGTCTACTGATCCTGGTTCCAGTTATATCAGCTAAGTCTGCCTTTTGCTTTTTGCTATTTGTTTTGGTTTTGTATTTTTGTCCAGCTTGTTCCAAATCTATATCCTGACCTTTGCTGGGAGCTCTAGGGGGCTGGTGTTCTCCCCCCGGACCGTTAGACGGTTCGGGGGTTCTTGAATTTCCAGTGTGGATTTTGATAGGGTTTTTGTTGACCATATAAGTTACCTTTCTTTATTCTGCTATCAGTAAGCGGGCCTCTCTGTGCTAAACCTGGTTCATTTCTGTGTTTGTCATTTCCTCTTACCTCACCGTCATTATTTGTGGGGGGCTTCTATCCAGCTTTGGGGTCCCCTTCTCTGGAGGCAAGAAAGGTCTTTGTTTTCCTCTACTAGGGGTAGCTAGATTCTCCGGCTGGCGCGTGTCATCTAGAATCAACGTAGGAATGATCCCCGGCTACTTCTAGTGTTGGCGTTAGGAGTAGATATATGGTCAACCCAGTTACCACTGCCCTATGAGCTGGATTTTTGTATTCTGCAGACTTCCACGTTCCTCTGAGACCCTCGCCATTGGGGTCATAACACACGGGCAGGCACTTGGATGGCAGACATGGAGTTGTCTGGTGTGCAGTGGTCGAAGCTACAAGACCTCTGTCAAGTCCTTCAGTGTTTTGAGGAATGCACACGGCTGGTAAGTGCAGACGACGCCATCATAAGCATAAGCATCCCACTTATGCGTCTGCTGATGCAAAGTTTGACGCACATTAAGGAGCAGGCGTCTGCAGCCGAGGAGGAGGGAAGCCTTGATGACAGTCAGCCATTGTCTGGTCAGGGAACTGTCCAGGACGAGGTGGCAGACGAAGAGGATGAGGAGGAGGATGATGGGGCTGAAAATGTATGGGAGGAGGGAGCTTCTCAGGGGGCAATAGAAACTGGTGCCGTTGCAAGGTCTGGGACAGGTTTCTTGCGGGACACTTGTGATGTAGATTTGCAAGAAAGTGCTCCTCAACCCAGCAGAAGCAGTGAATTGACACCTGGAACATTGGCCCACATGGCTGAGTATGCCTTGCGTATCCTAAAAAGGTACCCCCGCATTGTCAAAATGATATAAACAGAATACCAGACAACCACATTATGCTTCAAAGGTTGCGTTCAATAACGCCATAGGGAACAAAATTACCCCACTCCATATAACATGAAAGATCGGAGGAAACAGGAGTATTTAGGGTTAAAAAATGTTAGACTTTATTACAAAAATATATAAAATAGTACAAATATATTTCAAAGAAGTAATATTAAAATCGGATGATATACCGGATCAAATAGCGCCACCTATGCCCCGATAGTATGTAATACATAGTGAACAAATGCGTGTTCCAAATATAAGATATCTATGTCCAGACCAAGTGGTCAAAATGTACCACAGGAACAACACTCACCAAAATATAGATGGGGAAGATGGCACTAGGTCGCATCCAAGAGCACCCCTCTTCATCAAAATGATGACCGATGACGATTACTGGTTGGCCTGCCTACTGGATCCACTCTACAAAGGGAAATTGCAAAATATCATGCCACATGAGAACCTAGAGCAAATATTGGCTACCAAACAAGCAACTCTTGTAGACCGTTTGGTTCTGGCATTCCCAGCACACAGCGGTGGTGATGGTTCTCACACGAGCCGTAGGGGGCAACATGGCAGAGGTGCTAGCGGTGCAGAAATCCGAAGTGGCGTTGGACAGAGGGGTTTTATGACAAGGTTGTGGAGTAATTTTTCAATGACGCTGACACGACAGGGACAGCTGCATCGATTCAAAGTGACAGGAAACAGCATTTGTCCAGTATGGTTACAAACTACTTTTCCTCCCTTATCGATGTTCTCCCTCACAGGTCATTCCCCTTTGATTACTGGGCATCTAAACTAGACACCTGGCCTGAATTGGCAGAATATGCATTACAGGAGCTCGCTTGCCCTGCTGCCAGTGTGCTATCAGAAAGAGTCTTCAGTGCTGCTGGTTCAATACTGACCGAAAAAAGGACACGTCTGGCTACCCAAAATGTTGATGATCTAACCTTCATTAAAATGAACCAATCATGGATTTCACATTCTTTTGCCCCACCTTCCCCTGCTGACACATAGTTTTCCTTTAAAAAGGTCTTGCTTTTGGACTCCTCTTACTGACTGCTCCGATTCCTTAATTTGCTGCTGCTGAATGTCCACCATAGGCCATTTTTAACACCTCCCTAAATGGGCTGACTCCCCCCCATGGGCCCTTGGTCACCACTTGGCACAAGCACCCGTGCGAGTGCTGTTTGCCTTGACAGGTGGGTGTGCCCACTTTTGGCCGACGGCACTGGCACAGGGTCCCTCATAGTACAATTAAGTGTCTCTGGCGGCGGGGGTGCACACCCAACGTCAGACACACCGTCGTAATATGAGGGGCCCTGGGCCAGTACCGCCACCCACGAGAGAGTGTTCCCCCCCAGCTCAAACAGTGCTCCACCGCTGTTTAGTTGGTGCTGTTAAATCCTTCAATGGCACTGCCAATACAAATTGAGAGATGATAGTAAATATATACAGGGACCATGCCCTCCATTTTGACCTGTGAATACTGTGCGCGAACTACCACTATCTGGTACTCAGCAGAGGAACCCACCCCTGTACGTTGCTTTGCCACCTTTTTATTTACGAACATTTTTCTTGCAGACATTTAGCCCGCTTTACTAGTTAGGCCAACGTACTGTGTCAGCCACTTATTCCAGTTGTCCTCCACCGAACCAAGCAGTGCCACCAGTTTACTCCTGTTACCAGTTTAGAACTACATTGAGCCAACTTTTTTATTTTAGGCCTAGTAAGTCTGTCTGCGCCACTCCTAGCAATTGTCCTCCGCTGACCAAACCAGTGCTGCCTGTGTACCCCTATTACCCATTTTAAACTGCATTGAGCCTACTTTTTTATTTTAGGCAAAGTAAGTCTGCCTGCGCCACTCCTAATAATCGTCCTCCGCTGACCAAAACAATTCTGCCTGTGTACCCGTTACCCATTTTAAACTGCATTGAGCCTACTTTTTTATTTTAGGCCTAGTAAGTCTGTCTGCGCCACTCCTAGCAATCATCCTCCACTGACCAATCCAGTGCTGCCTGTGTACCCCTGTTACCCATTTTAAACTGCATTGAGACAACTTTTTTATTTTAATAGTTCCAAATGAAGGACAGCATCCACTCCAGGTGAAGATCATCAATGTTTTATTGTGCCATAATGCAACGTTTCAACCCCATGAGGGTCTTTGTCAAGCATGTCAAGCAGACCCTCATGGGGTTGAAACGTTGCATTATGGCACAATAAAACATTGATGATCTTCACCTGGAGTGGATGCTGTCCTTCATTTGGAACTATTGGTATGTAACTCTCTTCTTGGATCCTGAGGAGTTAGGACGTGCAGCCACATTCCACGGTAGTGCTGTCAGCCGCCAATTTTTGTTGTTTGAACTTTTTTATTTTAGGCCTACTAAGTCTGTCTGGCCCACTCCAGTCCTGACAATCGTCCTCCGCTTAACAACGCTCTGCCGCCTGTGTACCTCTGTAACCAATTTTAAACTGCATTGAGCCAACTTTTTTAATTTAGGCTTACTACCTGTGTCTGTCTGTGCCACTCAATACAGCTGTCCTTCACTGCACAAAGCAGAGCCTCAATTTGCAGCCAATATCACATATTAAAGTGCATTTTGCCTACTAGTTTGGATGGGCCTACTAACAGTGTCTACTGCTCTTTGGTATTCTCCTGAGCTTCAATCTTCAGGCTTTCGGCTTATAGGAATTTTAAAACTGCATTTGGCCTACTGGTTTGGTTGGGCCTACTAACGGTGTCTGCCGCTCCTTGTTGTTCTCCTCCACTGAACAAAGCAGTGCTGCCTGTTTACTCCTGTTACCAATTTTGAACTGCATTTAGCCTACTTTATTCTTTGGGCCTATAACTGTGTTTCCTCCTCATCCTGCCCATTGCCCAGCCACTGCTAGATGAGTCTGCCGGTACATTGACCCAGACCACTACATTCCCCTTGCACTCTACATAGCCAGTATCTGACCCTGCAGAAAGTCTGGTTCCCCTTCCCGCATACTATACCACCTTACACGGGGACAAAGAGGAAGGTGCAGATGAAAGTGCAGGTTCCTTCAACAGGTGGGGGGGCATACTCGTTGGCAACGTCAATGGCACAGGGCCCCTCATAGTACACAAAAGTGTCTCTGCCGGTGGGAGGCGACCCCGCCGTCAATCACAACGCCATACTTTGAGAGGCCCTGTGCCAGTGGCAATGCGAACGAGTGTGCCCTCCCTGCTTGCTCAGGATCACAGCACTTGCAAAGTTGAAATACTTACCTCTCACTGCTCCACCGCTGTGACGTAGTCCGCGTTTCCTGGGCCCACGAAAAACTTGAGCCAGCCCTACTCCCCCCACAACTGTTGCCAAATGACCCCCAAATTTTCAATGGCTAACTATTATTATAAGGTAAATTAAGATTGACAAGCTTAAGTAACAAGAATTGATGTTTTTGGCATTAAAATGGGCTCTGTTGGTGTTTTCCTGTCCTCCACTCACTGCCGACTTTGATTCTCCATTGACTTGCACTGGGTTTCGTGTTTCGGTCGGATCCCCGACTTTTCGCAATAATCGGCCGATTTCACCCAACCCGACTTTTGACAAAGTCGGGTTTCGCGAAACCCGTCTCGATCCTGAAAAAGTAAAAGTCGCTCAACTCTAGACCTGAAGCATACTGCCAAAATATTAAATAAAGTGGCTTAATGATAACAAAGTCAATGTTTTGGAGTAGCCATCACAAAGCCCTGAGCTCAATCCTTTCTGGGCAAAGCTGAAAAGGTAGATGTGAGCAAGGGGAGCTACAAACCTGGATCAGTTACACCAGTTTTGTCAGGAAGAATGTGCCCACCTATTGTGAGAAGCTTGTGGAAGGATATCAGCTTAAAGGCAATGGTACCAAGTACTAATGAAATGTCTGCAAACTTTTGACTTTGCAGTAAGTAATGAAAGTGACTTAAAACATTCTCTCTCGCTCATTAATCTGGCATTTGGCAAATATTAAAAATGCAGATGTGCCTTTTTAAATAGTGTATGTTAACTGCTAGTTTCAACTGTATATATCTTCACAAGGTCTTTTGCTTTTGTCCTTGGGTTGATATGCACATGTTGGACCAAAGCACGTTCATCTCTGGGACACAGAACTCATCTCGCAGTCCTGTGCCATGTCTGCTGTTAGGGGCAGCCAGACTACCAGTTTAATAGTCAATTAGCCTCTCAGTCACAGAGCCATTTTTGACCTTACTGACCAAACCCAATTTTTGAAATCTGACAATTGTCACTTTATATGGTAATAACTCTGGCATGCTTCAATAAAGTCCAGTGATCATGAGACTTTTATTTAAGACACATTGTACTTTATGCTAGTTACCAGCTTAGGCTGATGTGTTTTGCTTTTATTTGTAAAAAAATATTGCAATTTTGGCAAAATTTAGAAAAATAAGTAATTTTCAAATTTACACTTTTTGTAACCTTAAACCAGTTAGTAATGATGTACAAAATGATTGATAAATAATGTTTCCTTTATGTCTACTTTTATGTGCATTATTTGTCAAATGTAATTTTATTTTGTTAGGATGTTAGAAGGGTTAAAAATTTAACAGCAATTTTTCATTTGTTCAGGTTTTAATTGCATTTCTGGAGCCTATATATTGGAAACTCCCCAAAAATGATACCATTATTATAACCCTACTCATCAAATACTTACATCCTACATCAAAAACTGTTGTCAGGAATTTAATACAAAGTGGATTGAAACAACAAAAAATTTTACTTGTTATTCTAGCCTGTTTTAGCCTCATTTTTTCATTTTTACATGGATAGCATGGGAAAATGGATCCAACAATTTGATACCCAGTTTCGTCTGAACATGTTAATACCCCACAGGTGGTCAGAAACTGCCATTTGGACAAACGACAGGGCTCAGAAAGGAAGCAGCATTCTTTGAAATTTGAAACATAAAGTTGGCTGACACCATGTAGCATTTGAAGGGCCCTTAAGGTGTATGAACAGCAGAAACCCTCCACAACCGACTTTATTTTGGAAACTACACATGTCAAGGATTTGATCTGGGGGTATAGTGAGCATTTTGAACTCACAGGTACTGCACAGAATTTGGTAACATTAGGCAGTCATTTTAAAAAATGTATTTTTTTTCACAAAAATGTTGCTTTAAACCTCAAATTTTTCACTTTTGAAAACTGTAGAGAGCACAGTTTGTTAGCCACTTTTCTCTAACCTCCACAATACCCCATATATGCACAAAACCTTTTTTTTTGGACAAATAGCAGGTCATGGGAGGGAAGGAGCACTATTTGAATTTTGGAACAGAAATGTGGTGCTATTGGGAATAGATTGTCATATTTGCAACACCCGCTTAGCTCAAGAACAACAGAAAAATTCCATAAATGCCTTTTTTTTGCAAATTATACCCTCTAATATATTTATGTGGTGGGGTAGTCAGTATTTTGATACCACCAGTTTCAATGCAGTTGATACAAAACAAATGTGAAAAATTACAATTTGCATTTTTTCACTGTCAGGTTTATGAATCTTGTTAGTACATTCTGAGAAGCAAACCTCAAATTTTATTGCACCAGTTTTTAAATTTTCAGAAAAACATCCAATAAGGCCCCAATGTGAGTTCTGGACACATGGCTGTGCCTATAATAAATGGCACCACATTTGGTCTACAGGGTAAAATTGGTGGAATTCCATGACCCATTCAAAGTTTAGAGACATTGAGCTTTCAAAAATGAAAATACTTCCAGGAATTAATACTCACAAAAGAAAGCATACCCCTAAACATACATTTGCTGATTGTAAAACTCAGTCTTGCTCACAAAACAGTTGTCCAGCAACTACATATATTCTAGCGGGAAAAGTAAACTGTATTGGAGCGAATGTAGCCAACTATGTGGCAAACCTAAGTTTGTTCCAAAGATGAAAGAACACAAGCAGTGCTAGAATGACAGGTTTATCTTTCAAAGAGACTGGTCTTACAATGTCTGCTTAACCCCATAAATCCCTCTATAAGAGGCTAATTTGCCAAGTGATGTGGTATACCATAAAAGGCTGCTGACCATCAAGGAAGAACCGCTATAGGCCCAAAACAACCAATCACCTTCAGAGTTCTAAAAGTATTGTCTTGTTTAGGAGGTTTGGCAAAACCATGCAGTAAAGCCCATAGTGTGTAAATATGGAACAGCCTAATTTTTGCCTGAGTCCCTGGTTACATTTTAAAGTTAACACATGCTAAAATGTTGACATGTGAAGCAAACTAATTTTCTTATTTATTTAATTTTTATGTGGGTCTGCAACCAGCCACGTCAAAACCAACAGCAGAAATATTGATCCTCTTGGGATAAGGTATTAACATGCTGGTTGCTTCCTAATTAGTGTTGAGCGATACCGTCCGATACTTGAAAGTATCGGTATCGGAAAGTATCGGCCGATACCGGCAAAGTATCGGATCTGATCCGATACCGATACCCGATACCAATACAAGTGAATGGGACTCAAGTATCGGAAGGTATCCCTGATGGTTCCCAGGGTCTGAAGGAGAGGAAACTCTCCTTCAGGCCCTGGGATCCATATTAATGTGTAAAATAAAGAATTAAAATAAAAAATATTGATATACTCACCTCTCCGACACAGCCTGGACCTTACCGCTGTGAACCGGCAGCCTTCTTTGCTTAAAATGAGCGCGTTCAGTACCTTCCATGACATCACGGCTTCTGATTGGTCGCGTGCCGCTCATGTGACCGCCACGCGACCAATCACAAGCTGTGACGTCATCCCTCAGGTCCTAAATTCCTAGAAGGGACTAGAAATCGCGGCTTGTGATTGGTTGCATGGCGGTCACATGAGCGACACGCGACCAATCAGAAGCCGTGACGTCATGGAAGGTGCTGAACGCGCTCATTTTAAGCAAAGAAGGCTGCCGGTTACTACCAGGGCGCGTCCGAGGGTGAGTATATCCCTATTTTTTATTTTAATTCTTTATTTTTTACATGGATATGGATCCCAGGGTCTGAAGGAGAGTTTTCTCTCCTTCAGACCGTGGGAACCATACACTGGGAACTTCCGATTCCGATACCCGATACCTCAAAAGTATCGGATCTCGGTATCGGAATTCCGATACAGCAAATATCGGCCGATACCCGATACTTGCGGTATCGGAATGCTCAACACTGTTCCTAATCTAAAAATAATAGACTTGCACCATCCCAGGCACAAACTATCACATTGGATAGTCTGTTTCTGAGGGTAACTAACTCCTTCCCAATTCCCCAGGTGCATTATCCAGTGAATTAATAGTGATGGGATGTCAATTTTTGTGGCAATAAAATAATACTGACTGACACTAAGCCCTGGCGTTAATAATTTAAAGATGTCTGATATCTCAGTTACTAATGCTATAATAAAGTGTTTTAAAAAAACAAAAATACTTTATTAAAAAACAAATTAAACCACTCCCTATGCCATGCCTCTTTTGTCATTTTATTAAACTACTTAATCCCATGTTGGTCCAAGGTAACCTACAGTATTAAATCTAATGTAGCTAATATAGTGATAAGAAAAATGAAATATATCTCTGATATTTAGTAACATAGTAGCATAGTAACATAGTTAGTAAGGCCGAAAAAAGACATTTGTCCATCCAGTTCAGCCTATATTCCTATATTCCATCATAATAAATCCCCAGATCTACATCCTTCTACAGAACCTAATAATTGTATGATACAATATTGTTCTGCTCCAGGAAGACATCCAGGCCTCTCTTGAACCCCTCGACTGAGTTCGCCATCACCACCTCCTCAGGCAAGCGATTCCAGATTCTCACTGCCCTAACAGTAAAGAATCCTCTTCTATGTTGGTGGAAAAACCTTCTCTCCTCCAGACGCAAAGAATGCCCCCTTGTGCCCGTCACCTTCCTTGGTGTAAACAGATCCTCAGCGAGATATTTGTATTGTCCCCTTATATACTTATACATGGTTATTAGATCGCCCCTCAGTCGTCTTTTTTCTAGACTAAATAATCCTAATTTCGCTAATCTATCTGGGTATTGTAGTTCTCCCATCCCCTTTATTAACTTTGTTGCCCTCCTTTGTACTCTCTCTAGTTCCATTATATCCTTCCTGAGCACCGGTGCCCAAAACTGGACACAGTACTCCATGTGCGGTCTAACTAGGGATTTGTACAGAGGCAGTATAATGCTCTCATCATGTGTATCCAGACCTCTTTTAATGCACCCCATGATCCTGTTTGCCTTGGCAGCTGCTGCCTGGCACTGGCTGCTCCAAGTAAGTTTATCATTAACTAGGATCCCCAAGTCCTTCTCCCTGTCAGATTTACCCAGTGGTTTCCCGTTCAGTGTGTAATGGTGATATTGATTCCTTCTTCCCATGTGTATAACCTTACATTTATCATTGTTAAACCTCATCTGCCACCTTTCAGCCCAAGTTTCCAACTTATCCAGATCCATCTGTAGCAGAATACTATCTTCTCTTGTATTAACTGCTTTAGGGTACGTTCACACAGGACTTTTTTGCTGCTTTTTTTTGCTGCTTTTTTTTATGCTAATTTTCAGCTGCTTTTTACAGTACCAGTAAAGCCTATGAGATTTCAGAAATCTCATGCACACACGTTGGTTTTTTGTTTGATCAGTATTTTCTGCTTTGCTGCTTTTTTTGGACATAGGGCATGTCACTTCTTTCAGCGTTTTTGCTGCGTTTTTGCAGCGTTTTTTCACCCATTGACTTGAATGGGTGATGAAAAAAACGCTGCAAAAACGCTGAAAAAACGCATGTAGCATTATTTGCTGCGTTTTTTGTGCAGAAAATCATGGCCAGCAGGAAAGGATCTCACAGCCAAGAGCTTAGGGGTGTGGTTAGTGAGGTGTGAAGAGCCATTGTGAGTCATTGTGAGGTGTGAAGAGCCATTGTGAGGTGTCCTGATTGTGATCTATTGTGAGGGAGTTCCTGGTAGTAAGGTGTGAAGAGCCATTGTGAGGTGTGAAGAGCCATTGTGAGGTGTCCTAGCAGCTGAAAATTGGCAGCAAAAATCTGCAGCAAAAATCTGCAGCAAAAATCTGCAGCAAAAAAAGCAGCAAAAAAGTCCTGTGTGAACGTACCTAAAAAACGCACCAAATACTCACCAAAATAACGCACCTAAATTTTCATTAAAAAAAGCAGCAAAAAAAAGCAGCAAAAAAGTCCTGTGTGAACGTACCCTTACATAGTTTTGTATCATCTGCAAATATCAATATTTTACTGTGTAAACCTTCTACCAGATCATTAATGAATATGTTGAAGAGAACAGGTCCCAATACCGACCCCTGCGGTACCCCACTGGACACATCGACCCAGTTAGAGACTATACCATTTATAACCACCCTCTGCTTTCTATCACTAAGCCAGTTACTAACCCATTTACACACATTTTCCCCCAGACCAAGCATTCTCATTTTGTGTACCAACCTCTTGTGCGGCACGGTATCAAACGCTTTGGAAAAATCGAGATATACCACGTCCAATGACTCACCGTGGTCTAGCCTATAGCTTACCTCTTCATAAAAACTGATTAGATTGGTTTGACATGAGCCCATGCTGATATGGAGTTAAACAGTTATTCTCATTGAGATAATCCAGAATAACATCCTTCAGAAACCCTTCAAATATTTAACCAACAGTAGAGGTTAGACTTACTGGCCTATAATTTCCAGGTTCACTTTTAGAGCCCTTTTTGAATATTGGCACCACATTTGCTATGCGCCAGTCCTGCGGAACAGACCCCGTCGCTATAGAGTCCCTAAAAATAAGAAATAATGGTTTATCTATTACATTACTTAGTTCTCTTAGTACTCGTGGGTGTATGCCATCCGGACCCGGAGATTTATCTATTTTAATCTTATTTAGCCGGTTTCGCACCTCTTCTTGGGTTAGATTGGTGACCCTTAACCCCTTCACCCCCAAGGGTGGTTTGCACGTTAATGACCGGGCAAATTTTTACAATTCTGACCACTGTGCCTTTATGAGGTTATAACTCTGGAACGCTTCAACGGATCTTGGCAATTCAGACAATGTTTTCTCGTGACATATTGTACTTCATGATAGTGGTAAAATTTCTTCGATATAATTTGCGTTTATTTGTGAAAAAAACAAATATTTGGCGAAAATTTTGAAAATTTCGCAATTTTCCAAATTTGAATTTTTATGTCCTTAAATCACAGACATATGTCACGCAAAATACTTAATAAGTAACATTTCCCACATGTCTACTTTACATCAGCACAATTTTGGAACCAACATTTTTTTGTGACGGAGTTATAAGGGTTAAAAGTTGACCAGCAATTTCTCATTTTTACAACACCATTTTTTTTTAGGGACCACATCTCATTTGAAGTCATTTTGAGGGGTCTATATGATAGAAAATACCCAAGTGTGACACCATTCTAAAAACAGCACCCCTCAAGGTACTCAAAACCACTTTCAAAAAGTTTATTAACCCTTCAGGTGTTTCACAGGAATTTTTGGAATGTTTAAATAAAAATAAACATTTAACTTTTTTTCACACAAAATTTATTTCAGCTCCAATTTGTTTTATTTTACCAAGGGTAACAGGAGAAAATAGACCCCAAAATTTGTTGAACAATTTGTCCTGAGTACGCTGATACCCCATATGTGGGGGTAAACCACTGTTTGGGCGCATGGCAGAGCTCAGAAGGAAAGGAGCGCCATTTGACTTTTCAATGCAAAATTGACTGGAATTGAGATGGGACGCCATGTTGCATTTGGAGAGCCCCTGATGTGCCTAAACATTGAAACCCCCCCACAAGTGACACCATTTTGGAAAGTAGACCCACTAAGGATCTTATCTAGATGTGTGGTGAGCACTTTGACCCAACAAGTGCTTCACAGAAGTTTATAATGCAGAGCCGTAAAAATAAAAAATCATATTTTTTCACAAAAATGATCTTTTCGCCCCCATTTTTTTATTTCCCCAAGGGGAAGAGAAGAAATTGGACCCGAAAAATTGTTGTGCAATTTGTACTGAGTACGCTGATACCCCATATGTGGGTGTAAACCATTGTTTGGGCGCATGGCAGAGCTCGGAAGGGAAGGAGCGCCATTTGACTTTTCAATGCAAAATTGACTGGAATTGAGATGGGACGCCATGTTGCGTTTGGAGAGCCCCTGATGTGCCTAAACATTGAAACCCTGTACAAGTGACAACATTTTGGAAAGTAGACCCCTTAAGGAACTTATCTAGATGTGTGTTGAGCACTTTGACCCAACAAGTGCTTCACAGAAGTTAATAATGCAGAGCCGTAAAAATAAAAAATCATATTTTTTCACAAAAATGATCTTTTCGCCCCCATTTTTTTATTTCCCCAAGGGTAAGAGAAGAAATTAGACCACAAAAGTTGTTGTGCAATTTGTCCTGAGTACGACGATACCCCATATGTGGGGGTAAACCACTGTTTGGGTGCATAGCAGAGCTCGGAAAGGAAGGAGCGCTATTTTACTTTTCAATTCAAAATTGACTGGAATTAAGATGGGATGCCATGTTGCGTTTGGAGAGCCCCTGATGTGCCTAAACATTAAAAACCCCCACAAGTGACACCATTTTGGAAAGTAGACCCCCTAAGGAACTTATCTAGATGTGTTTTGAGAGCTTTGAACCCCCAAGTGTTTCACTACAGTTTATAACGCAGAGCCGTGAAAATAAAAATTATTTTTTTTTTCACAAAAATGATTTTTAGCCCCCAGTTTTGTATTTTCACAAGGGTATAAGGATAAATTGGACCCCAAAAGTTGTTGTACAATTTGTCCTGAGTACGCTGATACCCCATATGTGGGGGGGAACCACTGTTTGGGCGCATGACAGAGCTCGGAAGGGAAGGAGCGCCATTTGGAATGCAGACTTAAATGGATTGGTCTGCAGGCGTCACGTTGCATTTGCAGAGCCCCTGATGTACCCAAACAGTACAAACCCCCCACAAGTGACCCCATATTGGAAACTAGACCCCCCAATGAACTTATCTAGATGTGTTGTGAGAACTTTAAACCCCCAAGTGTTTCACTACAGTTTATAACGCAGAGCCGTGAAAATAAAAATTCTTTTTTTTTTTTCACAAAAATGATTTTTAGCCCCCAGTTTTGTATTTTCACAAGGGTATCAGGATAAATTGGACCCCAAGAGTTGTTGTCCAATTTGTCCTGAGTACGCTGATACCCCATATGTGGGGGGAACCACTGTTTGGGCGCATGACAGAGCTCGGAAGGGAAGGAGCGCCATTTGGAATGCAGACTTAAATGGATTGGTCTGCAGGCGTCACGTTGCATTTGCAGAGCCCCTGATGTACCCAAACAGTACAAACCCCCCACAAGTGACCCCATATTGGAAACTAGACCCCCCAAGGAACTTATCTAGATGTGTTGTGAGAACTTTGAACCCCCAAGTGTTTCACTACAGTTTACAACGCAGAGCCGTGAAAATAAAAAATCTTTTTTTTTTCCACAAAACTTGTTTTTTTGGCCCCCAGTTTTGTATTTTCCCAAGGGTAGCAGGAGAACTTGGACCCCAAAAGATGATGTCCAATTTGTCCTGAGTACGCTGATACCCCATATGTTGGGGTAAACCCCTATTTGGGCACACGGGAGAGTTCTGAAGGGAAGGAGCACTGTTTTCCTTTTTCAACGCAGAATTGGCTGGAATTCAGATCGGATGCCATGTCCCGTTTGGAGAGCCCCTGATGTGCCTAAACAGTGGAAACCCCCCAATTATAACTGAAACCCTAATCCAAACACACCCCTTACCCTAATCCCAACAGTAACCCTAACCACTCCTCTAACCCTATTCCCAACCGTAAATGTAATCCAAACCCTAACCCTATCTTTAGCCCCAACCCTAACTGTAGCCCCAACCCTAGCCCCAACCCTAGCCCTAACCCTAGCAATAACCCTAGCCCTATCACTAGCCCTAACACTAGCCGTAACACTAGCCCTAGCCCCAACCCTAGCCCTAACCCTAGCCCCAACCCTAGCCCTAACCCTAACCCTAACCCTAGCCCCAACCCTAGCCCTTGCCCTAACCCTAACCCTAGCCCTAACCCTAGCCCTAACTCTAGTCCTAACTCTAGTCCTAACTCTAGTCCTAACTCTAGCCCTAACCCTAACCCTAATGGGAAAATGGAAATAAATACATTTTTTAATTTTTTTATTTTTCCCTAACTAAGGGGGTGATGAAGGGGGGTTTGATTTACTTTTATAGCGGGTTTTTTAGCAGATTTTTATGATTGGCAGCCGTCACACACTGAAAGACGCTTTTCATTGCAAAAAATATTTTTTGCGTTACCACATTTTGAGAGCTGTAATTTTTCCATATTTGAGTCCACAGAGTCATGTGAGATCTTGTTTTTTGTGGGACGAGTTGACGTTTTTATTGGTAACATTTTCGGACACGTGACATTTTTTGATCGCTTTTTATTCCGATTTTTGTGAGGCAGAGTGATCAAAAACCAGCTATTCATGAATTTCTTTTGGGGGAGGCATTTATACTGTTCCGCGTTTGGTAAAATTGATAAAGCAGTTTTATTCGTCGGGTCAGTACGATTACAGCGATACCTCATTTATATAATTTTTTTTATGTTTTGGCGCTTTTATACGATAAAAACTATTTTATAGAAAAAATAATTATTTTGGTATCGCTTTATTCTCAGGACTATAACTTTTTTATTTTTTTGCTGATGATGCTGTATGGTGGCTCGTTTTTTGCGGGACAAGATGACGTTTTCAGCGGTACCATGGTTATTTATATCAGTCTTTTTGATCGCGTGTTATTCCACTTTTTGTTCGGCGGTATGATAATAAAGCGTTGTTTTTTGACTCGTTTTTTTTTTTTTTTCTTACGGTGTTTACTGAAGGGGTTAACTAGTGGGGCAGTTTTATAGGTTGGGTCGTTACGGACACGGCGATACTAAATATGTGAACTTTTATTGTTTTTATTATTTTATTTAGCAAAAGAAACGTATTTATGGGAATAATATATATATTTTTTTTCTTTATTTAGGATATTTTTTTTATTTATTTTTTTACACATGTGGGGAATTTTTTTTTTACTTTTTTACTTTGTCCCAGGGGGGACATCACAGATCATTGATCTGGCAGTGTGCACAGCACTCTGCCAGATCTGCGATCTGCTGTGCAGGGCTGCAGGCTTACCAAGTGTCTGCTCTGAGCAGACACTCGGTAAGCCACCT
The DNA here is from genome assembly GCF_051348905.1 of Ranitomeya variabilis. Classification (NCBI taxonomy): domain Eukaryota; kingdom Metazoa; phylum Chordata; class Amphibia; order Anura; family Dendrobatidae; genus Ranitomeya; species Ranitomeya variabilis. Next base: position 688,572,111 of record NC_135233.1, read on the forward strand.
CCCTCCCTGCAGGACCCGGATGCCGCGGCCATCTTGGATCCGGGACCTGCGGCGAGGAGGGAGGTAGGAGACCCTCGGAGCAACGCGATCACATCGCGTTGCTCCGGGGGTCTCAGGGAAGCCCGCAGGGAGCCCCCTCCCTGCGCGATGCTTCCCTATACCGCCGGTACACCACGATCATGTTTGATCGCGGTGTGCCGGGGGTTAATGTGACCGCTCCTGGCACATAGTGCCGGATGTCAGCTGCGATATGCAGCTGACACCCGGCCGCGATCGGCTTCGCTCCCCCCGTGAGCGCGGCCGATCGCGTATGACGTACTATCCCGTCGGTGGTCATACAGGCCCACCCCACCTCGACGGGATAGTACGTCAGATGTCAGGAAGGGGTTAATATAGGGTTTTCATTGTTTCTTGGGATTTCACCTAGCATTTCATTTTCCACCGTGAATACCGTGGAGAAGAAGGTGTTTAATATGTTAGCCTTTTCCTCATTATCTACAACCATTCTTTCCTCACTATTTTTTAAGGGGCCTACATTTTCAGTTTTTATTCTTTTACTATTGATATAGTTGAAGAACAGTTTGGGATTAGTTTTACTCTCCTTAGCAATGTGCTTCTCTGTTTGCTTTTTGGCAGCTTTAATTAGTTTTTTAGATAAAGTATTTTTCTCCCTATAGTTTTTTAGAGCTTCAATGGTGCCATCCTGCTTTAGTAGTGCAAATGCTTTCTTTTTACTGTTAATTGCCTGTCTTACTTCTTTGTTTAGCCACATTGGGTTTTTCCTATTTCTAGTCCTTTTATTCCCACAAGGTATAAACCGCTTACAGTGCCTATTTAGGATGTTCTCAGTTTCACATTCTTTATTTTAAAGGCAACCTATCACCCCCCCAGGGCGTTTTTAAGTAAAAGAGCCACCTTCAACAGCACTACGGCTGCATTCTGTGAACGTGGCTGTTGTGCTTCTTATTCCAAGGAACGCAGAAATACAGACTTTTATAAATTGCCCGCCATACCTCTATTGTGTCCGGGAGGTATGTTTTCTCCCCCGGTGTCACCTGCCTCAGAGCTGTCAATCTTCTCCCTCTTGCGCCTGTGTGCCGCCTCCTGTGTTCATGTTACATGCCCAATGCCTGTGCTCTGCCAACATTTCTCAGGCATGCGCCGTGCACGCTGCCCAAGAACTTATATCAGGTGATGATGTAATGCTCACAGATCCTGCCCCGTAGTGTCACACTGCGGAGCTGGGAATCTGGAGCCTGCACAGTGAGCATCTATCTCTGCACCTGTCCCCATCTCCCTCCTCCTCTTTCCTCCTTCGGCAGCGTCTTAGTTAGCTGAGCTCCCCACACGCAGGAGATCACTGGCAGGTCACTTCATCAACTAAGATGTGTCAAAATAAAATTCCCTTGTTAATTTTATATTTCAATAAAATTCCAGCAGTGTATATAATAAAGTCACCTTTTGGCTTCATAATGCACTATTCCTCTATCTATACCTGTATTTATCCACCTATCTGTCCAACTGTCTGTCTGTCTGTCTATCTATCTAAGAAAAAAAGAGAATTAGAGCAGCACAAAGAAAGAGTCCGGGTGCAGAACCCCCCAGGCAAATACCAAACCTCAATTATAAAAAAGAAAAATTGGAGGCAGCACACCATTTGTAGTGAAAAATAGCTATTAAATCAGCCCAGCAAGCAACGTATCAGTCCCAACAGGAACCTTTCTCAAGGCATGAGAAAGGTTCCTGTTGGGACCGATACATCGCTTTCTGGGCTGATTTAATAGCTCTTTTTCACTACAAACGGTGTGCTGCCTCCAATTTTTCTTTTTTATCTATCTATCTATCTATCAATCTATATATCCATCTATCCATGAATCTTTCCTTCTATCTATCTATGCAGAGATAGATGATCACTGCGCAAGTGCCAGATTCCCAGCCCCACAGTGGCAGAGCGCAGGCGCTGGGCATGTAACAGGAACACAGGAGGAGGCGCACAGATGCAAGAGGGAGATGATTGACATCTCTGAGGTGGTTGACACAGGAGGGGAGAAAACATACCTCCGGGACACAATAGAGGTATGGAGGGCAATTTATAAAAGTCTGTATTTCTGCGTTCCAAGGGATAAGAAACAGTGCTGCTGAAGGGGGCTCTTTTACTTAAAAATGCCATGGGGGGGTGACAGGTTCCCTTTAATGGACACAGTGTGCTCCTTCTTTTTGTTGCAGACTTTAACCTTTATTATTTCTATAGTAAATTGGACTAGGAATCCCAAGTTATGACCTCCCTTTCCGTTTGTACTGTCATAAATCTGGGGGGACATGTTATGGGTGTACTGTTTTAACACAAATAAGTATTTGCAATATGCAAGAGACACCAATCTCTAACGTAAATCTAGAGCTTTATATAAATGGATCACAGTTTTTTTATAGCACCTTATAGAGGTTGTGCAATAGTTGATCAACATGAGGTGGTAAAAAGTGAAGCTATACCTTCTAGGATGTCTGCTCGGGAAGCTGAATTGAAAGCACTCACTGAGGTATGTATAATGGCAGAGCATTTACTGATAGTGCCACGCATTCAGCATTTTCCATGATTGCGGTCCCATATGGAAGAGCTGAAAGTTTATTGGTTCTTCTGGTAAACCCGTTAAAAATGCAGACTTGGTTACTCAGCTCCTCAGGGCGCTAGAACTGCCAAAGAAAGATGCAATAATCATGGTGCAGGCTCATACTACAGAGCGCACTAGGGAAGCCGAAGGCAACAGCAGAGCTGACCTTGCAGCAAAAGCTGCTGTGCTGCTACCTCTCCCCGCAGAAATATACACTGTACAGGTGTCCGGGGGGATGGACCTACAACTACTTCAGAGCCTGCAAGATCAGGACTCTGCACCGGAAAAGAAGATTGGCAAAGGCACTCCTGTGTGAAGGAAGAAGATGGTTTGTGGAAAATGGATAGTAAGTACTGCCTTCCTAGGGCACTGTTCCCCATGATGTGTGCTCTCTCTCATGGACTATCCCATCAGTCCAAAGATGCAATGGTAAGTTAGGTAAAAGCTAATTGGTGACCCCAGAATTCCATTGCGCTGCTGCTAGATTCGTATAGGGATGTTTAGTCTGTGTATGCCTAAATGTGGGATAAGTGCGCTGCCTGACCATTGCACCTGCTCCAGCTACCTCAAATTAATTTCATACAGCTTCTAGAGGTAGGCATCTATGAATGTGTTGGTATGTATCGACTAGGTGACATTTTTGATAGTATAACTGATTATTTATTTGATGCTCTAAATATTGAATCAGTCTACAGGAAACAGCTAATAGCTATTATTAATCATCATTCTATAGTACATAATTTTGTCACAGCCTCTCAAGGAAGATTCTGTCAGGTGGTAGGACCTGCCTGTTGCCGCTATATAGATCCTTCTGGACTAATGAGAGTTAGGGTTGAGCGACTTTTATTTTTATAGGATCAGGTCGGGTTTCACGAAACCCGACTTTCTCAAAAGTCGGGTCGAGTGAAATCGGCCGATCGTATAAAAAAGTCGGGGTCGGGGTCGGCCAAAACACGAAACCCAATGCAGTGCAGTGGGATACTATGGTTCCCAGGGTCTGAAGGAGAGGAAACTCTCCTTCAGGCCCTGGGATCCATATTAATGTGTAAAATAAAGAATCAAAATAAAAAATATTGATATACTCACCCTCGGACGCGCCCTGGTACTAACCGGCAGCCTTCCTTCCTAAGAATGAGTGCGTGAATGACCTGCGGTGACGTCGCGGCTTGTGATTGGTTGCGTGAGCGGTCACATGGGTGGTCACGCAACCAATCACAAGCCGCGACGTCATCTAAGGTCCTTCACGCGCTCATTCTTAGGAAGGAAGGCTGCCGGAAAGAAGCAGGGCACGTCCGAGGGTGAGTATATTCCTATTAGGAATCTCCCCAGCTGCTGCAGGAATCAGCGCTGGGGAAACCATGTGTGTTGCTGCTTAAGTGCAGTATTCATTTGCTGCTCCTGGCTCACTGCTCAGCTGATAGGTGGGCGGGGAGTAGCTAATGAATATTCACTGCACCTAATTATCGGGACCACATGGTTTCCCCAGCACTGATTCCCGGCAGTGGGGACATTTTTCTGCCTCCTGAAGTGGGATAACAGTGCGATCCCACTCGCTGCTGCTGCCCCCCTCCCCACATGCTACATCCCAACCATAAGACGCACCCACACTTTCCTCCCAAATTTGGAGGAAAAAAAGTGCGTCTTATGGTCAGAAAAATACGGTATGTATCTTAGTGCATTGGTGTACCACACAGCCAATCCCTGATTGAAGGCTTGCTGTTTCATTAGGTATTGCACCTGTGCATTTGCTATTTTATTTGGGTCTGCTGCACCCTGCTTGTGCATTTGTATTGAGGCCCATTTAGACAGGTAAGCATCTCTGCCTGTTTTTGGTGTGTTTTCTTGAATTTTTCCTTTTTTGGTGTTTTTCATGTTAGAGTAGGACTGGCAAAATGTAAGGACCCTTGACGTGGGTTGCCAGCTTACATATTATGGCCAGAATATCAACCAATACCTTACATATATTTATATGTTTTGCTTTGCACGTTGTATTTTTTGCAGGGTGCAGTTGGGCCCAAATGGTTCTGTACACTGTGGCCTCTGTTCACACAGGATGCACTATAGTTAGCACTGGGCAGCCCGCCATAGGGCGTCATTAATAGGCTGGAGCCAGATGCTTTGCATTCCCTGTGTGAACACGCCACATACAGATTATGTATCTTAGTGCATTGGTGTGCCACACGGCCAATCCCTGATTGAAGGCTGGCTGTTTCATTAGGTATTGCACCTGTGCATTTGCTATTTTATCTGGGTCCGCTGCACCCTGCTTGTGCATTTGTATTGAGGCCTATTTAGACAGGTAAGCATCGCTGCCTGTTTTTGGTGTGTTTTCTTGAGTTTTTCCTTTTTTGGTGTTTTTCTCGGGGACAATAAACCAGGATACTTTGGAAAGACAACCTGTTGTCTGTCTCTCTGATTTATTTCTCCCAATTATAGGTGCCCATCAACAGCGATACCTGAGGTTGGTTTCCATTTGACAGAAAATTTCATCTCTAACAAAATGAATGATGCTATTTGGTGGGACCTGTATTCTCCAGTCCAACACTATCTAGCAATGAAAGAAATGTGTATGTGAAGAACTAAAATATTTTATTAAACTAGTCCCTCGACTTTCAGACTAAAACGTAAAAAAAAAAATAATTTTAACATTAGTCATTTCATAAGTCTAATTTAATGGATTTATTCAAGCAAAATACATTACATTCTTTATTTTAACTTATGCTTTTAAATTGCAGAATAAGTCAACTAAATATTTTATGTAGATGGCCAGGGGCACTGCTGTATTTTAATGAAGAAACCAAATTTAGATTACCCTACAGATATGCAGAGATTTCTTCTGTCTAGTTATGGATGAATAAACTAACAGACAGGGAAGAGGAAAATTGCTTGTCTTCTAATAAAAACAGGAAGGAATTAACAAGGAATAATGAAAGAGTTGAATCAGGTCTGGCCAGTTTGTAAACATATTTTATTATTCAATTTATATGCAAGACTCAATATTGCGTTTGAGGAGCATGCATTTCTGTAATTCAAAACATCAAAGAAAATGACAAGGTCCTTAAAGATTTCATTGATTCAAACACTATTTAGCCTTACTCCAGTGGTACAAATCATTTATACGTTATTACCAGATTTTGGTTATTAACAAGGATGTTATGGAGAATGTCACCTTTTATTTTGTAAAGAAAAAGATTAATGATGAGTGAATTTGTTTCATAAAAGGAAGAATAAACATTTGATTTGGAGTACACTAAGATGTTTGACACTAAAAGGGTATTTTCTCATTTTCTAATAGACACTAGCATTTTATATAAATTACTGTCTTTTTTTTCCATTTTTTATTTGCACTCTAATCACAGATGAATCATTTCAAACATATGCTTATAGGGAATCAGTCAGGCTTTTGCTATTTAATCTGAGAGAAGCATAATATATTGCAAGAGACCCTTATTCCAACAACGTGTCACTTAGTTTACTTGGTGCAGCAGTTGTGGCACAATCACAATTTTTAAATGCAGAGTGTAGCAGAGCCAAAAAGCTAACCCCATCCAACACCAGGCTCTCTATGTACATAGTTACATAGTTATTAAGGTTGAAGGAAGACTTTAAGTCCATCTAGTTCAACCCATAGCCTAACCTAACATGCCCTAACATGTTGATCCAGAGGAAGGCAAAAAAAACCCATGTGGCAAAGAATAAGCTCCACCATGGGGAAAAAATTTCCTTCCCGACTCCACATATGGCAGTCAGACTAGTTCCCTGGATCAACGCCCTATCAAGGAATCTAGTGTATATACCCTGTAACATTATACTTTTCAAGAAAGGCATCCAGTCCCCTCTTAAATTTTAGCAGTGAATCACTCATTACAACATCATATGGCAGAGAGTTCCATAGTCTCACTGCTCTTACAGTAAAGAATCCGCGTCTGTTATTATGCTTAAACCTTCTTTCCTCCAGACGTAGAGGATGCCCCCTTGTCCCTGTCTCAGGTCTATGATTAAAAAGATCATCAGAAAGGTCTTTGTACTGTCCCTGTCATGTCCCACGACTTGAGAAATCATTCACTGTTTGCATTGTTTGTGTTCCATCCTTTCTTTCTAGGCAGAAGTTTGCCTTTCCCTTTATTTTGTCCCAACTCTCTCACTGTAGTCCTGTGATGTATGTTTGTTCACGCCCTTATTCTCCATTTTGTCATCATCCCCATATCTGTATGCATCCTATTACATGTCCTCTGTTGAATATTCCTTTTTACCTGCTGCTTTCATCATAATACAAGAATTTCAGTTAAAGCAATCCTCTTTTCCTGGAGTCTTCTTACATGAGAACGTGGCTGAGTTAAGCTATCTGATAAATCGGTATGAACGTGAGTACAGGTCAATACGGAAGCGCCCAAAAGAATTGGCCTATCCAGGCACCACTGCGTTCTACATACCCATGAGTCAGAATAGTAAAAAGGAATATCCTGCCTTCAGAGACAGTAACTCAAGGTCTGTGCTGAACCTCAGTGGAAAAGGACATTTCCCAGATACACAGTAACCCAGTTCCCAGCCAGACCCCAGTGTGCATAGAAGCACACACTGCAGATAAACAGTGAGAAGTATAACCCTCATCATCCACTCTTCCTGCCTGCAAGCAAATCATGTCTGAAGCAAGGAATACAATGTCCCTACCAGACTTACAAACACAGGACAGAGACCCAGATCCCCATCCACCAGCTAGTGAAAGAGGAAAACGTACAGTTAAACCTACATGGAAAGTCATGGAGAATTTAGAGACTGAAAAATGTGTTGTATATAGTGATGTGTCTTCACTGTGGGAGAAAGTGCTGAGTCACATAGACACTAGTGTTGAGCGATACTTTCCGATATCGGAAAGTATCGGTATCGGAAAGTATCGGCCGATACCGTCAAAATATCGGATCCAATCCGATACCGATACCCGATCCCAATGCAAGTCAATGGGACGAAAATATCGGAATTAAAATAAACCCTTAATAAACTTGTAGGTTCATTCTACATGAAGGAAAACAACTAAGAATAATGTAGGATGTATTGGGGGACGTGGCGGAGATATTAAAGGGACAGAGGTTTAGCCCAATGTAATAGAATAGCAGGATTTTTTATTTTTTTTTATGAAGTTCGGCGTTAGAAAGAATTTGACTATGTTATTTTTTTTTTTTTTTATGTCAGATATTGATGTTTCACTACTTCCACGCCCTTCACCTTCTTTTTTACTTCTCCCACGCTTTCTTCTTAATTATCCTCATCATCAGCTTCTTTGACATCAACTTCTTCACCTTATTCATCTTCTTCTTCATCTTCTACCTATTATTTTTTGGGTTACATTGTTCATATTCTTTTTATTTTACTATTATCTTCATCATATTCAACTTCTTCATCATATTCTTATTTGTGACAGGCATTCCCGTAGTTGTTATCTATAAAAGTTTGAAGATTACACCTTCCGTTCTGCCTGTCACAAACCAGTTACATTTGTCCGCGTTCAGTTTGGCCTGCAGCATCAGGCTTTATCCAGGGGCACCACGAGGAGGAACGGACTCACCCCCATACACTGCTTAGTCTTCTTCTGCTTATAATTTACATAATATTTTTTTGCTCTGATATTTTGTGTTATGCTTAATGTCCTTCTGCTCTTTGTTCTGCAGCCTCTTGTTCTTCTGCTTCTCGGTCTTCCAGGTCGTCGTCGTCTCCAGGGTCGTCGTCTCCGGGGTCGTCGTCATCGGGGTGGTCTCCGGGGTCGTCGTCATCGGGGTGGTCTTCAGGGTCATCGTCTCCAGGGTCGTCGTCATCACGGTGGTTGTCGTCTCTGGTGTCGTCGTCATCTTAGGGGTGTTCTTCCGGGTCATCGTGTTTAGTCTCTTGAACTTGGAAATGTAGCAGAAGGTACAAGAAGGCTGAGAAAATGCCGAGAACCAGCTGATGGAACTGGAACTCGGATGGCTACCCGAAGGTCCAAGAGCCAATGGAACTACCGAGGACCAGCTGACGTTACTGGAACCCGGTTACTAAGCAGGAGGTACCCGTGCCTGAAAGCACTACCAAGGACCACCTGACGTTGGTGGAACTCGGATACCCAGAGGGAGGCACCTAAGCCAAAGGCTCTGCCCGGAACCAGCTGACGGTACTGGAACCAGGATGGGGAGCAGAAGGTACAAGAGCAAAAGACACTGCCGAGAACCAGCTGACGGTGCTGGAACCCGGATGGGTAGCCGAAGGTCCAAGAGCCAATGGAACTACCGAGGACCAGCTGACGTTACTGGAACCCGGTTACTAAGCAGGAGGTACCCGTGCCTGAAAGCACTACCAAGGACCACCTGACGTTGGTGGAACTCGGATACCCAGAGGGAGGCACCTAAGCCAAAGGCTCTGCCCGGAACCAGCTGACGGTACTGGAACCAGGATGTGGAGCAGAAGGTACAAGAGCAAGTGTCTGCGTGGCTTTTGCAGGACACGTTGCCGGCTGCACAGCAGGGGAACAGCTGGCGGTGCTGGACCCCACTGACACATTGGCGAGGTGTTTGGCTCTGTGCAGCCAGCACTTCCGGACAGCAACGAGCGGTGTTGTAGCCCGGGCTCTGCAGGGGGAGCAGAGTGTAGGCCGAAGCCTACTTGAACCAATTTCAAAGGTAACCTTTAACCCCCCCTCAGGGGTTAGAAAGTAGAAGAGCCACAGCTTATGCAGCAGTAGTGCTGCACAAGTCAAAGGTTGCTCTTTTAATTTCGCTCCTTGCACACGCTGAATGAAACACGTATAACATTTAGCCCTTTATACAGTCAAACTGTGTTGGAGGCGCGAGTTCCCTTTGTAATGAGACGCAGCACAGATGTCAAGAATCCCACCTTGGTGCTGGGTGCAGCCTCCTGAGCGTTGTTATTTGCTGTACAGGAGTCTGCGCTGTCGTGTTATCCCCTGGCCTAGCGCCGTTAGCGCTGCCCATCTTCTGGCATCATGTAATGTCGGCCGGTGCGGTTCGCGATGCCCATGAATCCCAGCCCCGCAGTGTCTTAACATTGTTAAAACACTGCGGGGCTGGGATTCAGGGCCTGGCGCAGCACATATGTTCGCCTCTCACACTCGGGTCCTTACACCCGCTTCAGACTGTGCGGCGTCATCTGATCCCTTATCGCATGCCACGGCCATGAAGCCGCACAGTCCGAAGAAGGCGGAAGGAGAGGAGGGACAGGCGAACTGATGCACTGATCCTGCCCATCAATCACACCCTCGCAGTCCCAATAAATAAGACACCGAGGGGCGTTGTGTGGGTCAGGGCGGCCGCAGAGGCGCAGGCAGCCAAACCATGATGCCAGAAGACGGGCAGCGCTACCAAGGGGGTTGCAGCATGTCATTACAAAGGAAAGTCACACCACCGGGACGGTTAAATGGTCACACAGAGGACACATTGCAGACGTGTTTTCAGTTCCACATGTGCGAGGAGAATACGTTTCTGAGCCACCTTGCACACATGCAGCATTACCGCTGTACAAGGTGGCTGGATAACGTAAAAACGCCTGGGGGAGGGGGGACAGGTTCCCTTCAATTTCAGTTCTTGTGTCTGCGTGGCTTTTGCAGGACACGTTGCCGGCTGCACAGCAGGGGAACAGCTGGCGGTGCTGGACCCCACTGACACATTGGCTGGTGTTTTTCTCTGTGCAGCTAGCACATCTGGGCAAAAACTGGCGGTGTGTTAGAGCCCAGGGACAGCAGGAGGAGGAGCAGGAGGAGGAGGAGCAGGGGGAGGGGAGTGTAGGCCGAAGCCTGCACAGGCGGCAGCTTTGGGTGTGTTGTGTCTGCGTGACTTTTGCAGGACACGTTGCCGGCTACACAGCAGGGGAACAGCTGGCGGTGCTGGACCCCACTGACACATTGGCGAGGTGTTTGGCTCTGTGCAGCCAGCACTTCCGGACAGCAACTAGCGTTGTTGGAGCCCGGGCTCTGCAGGTGGAGCAGAGTGTAGGCCGAAGCCTAATTGAACCGATTTCAAAAGTCACCTTTAACCCCCCCTCAGGGGTTACAAAGTAGAAGAGCCACAGCTTATGCAGCAGCAGTGCTGCGCAAGTCAAAGGTTGCTCTTGTAATTTTTCTCCTTGCACACGCTGAATGGAACACGTATAACATTCAGCCCTTTAGACAGTCAAACTGTGTAATGGAGGCGAGAGTTCCCTTTGTAATGAGACGCAGCACAGGTGTCAAGAATCCCACCTTGGTGCTGGGTGCAGCCTCCCGAGCGTTGTTATTTGCTGTACAGGAGTCTGCGCTGTCGTGTTATCCCCTGGCCTAGCGCCGTTAGCGCTGCCCATCTTCTGGCATCATGTAATGTCGGCCGGTGCGGTTCGCGATGCCCATGAATCCCAGCCCCGCAGTGTCTTAACATTGTTAAAACACTGCGGGGCTGGGATTCAGGGCCTGGCGCAGCACATATGTTCGCCTCTCACACTCGGGTCCTTACACCCGCTTCAGACTGTGCGGCGTCATCTGATCCCTTATCGCATGCCACGGCCATGAAGCCGCACAGTCCGAAGAAGGCGGAAGGAGAGGAGGGACAGGCGAACTGATGCACTGATCCTGCCCATCAATCACACCCTCGCAGTCCCAATAAATAAGACACCGAGGGGCGTTGTGTGGGTCAGGGCGGCCGCAGAGGCGCAGGCAGCCAAACCATGATGCCAGAAGACGGGCAGCGCTACCAAGGGGGTTGCAGCGTGTCATTACAAAGGAAAGTCACACCACCGGGACGGTTAAATGGTCACACAGAGGACACATTGCAGACGTGTTTTCAGTTCCACATGTGCGAGGAGAATACGTTTCTGAGCCACCTTGCACACATGCAGCATTACCGCTGTACAAGGTGGCTGGATAACGTAAAAACGCCTGGGGGAGGGGGGACAGGTTCCCTTCAATTTCAGTTCTTGTGTCTGCGTGGCTTTTGCAGGACACGTTGCCGGCTGCACAGCAGGGGAACAGCTGGCGGTGCTGGACCCCACTGACACATTGGCTGGTGTTTTTCTCTGTGCAGCTAGCACATCTGGGCAAAAACTGGCGGTGTGTTAGAGCCCAGGGACAGCAGGAGGAGGAGCAGGAGGAGGAGGAGCAGGGGGAGGGGAGTGTAGGCCGAAGCCTGCACAGGCGGCAGCTTTGGGTGTGTTGTGTCTGCGTGACTTTTGCAGGACACGTTGCCGGCTACACAGCAGGGGAACAGCTGGCGGTGCTGGACCCCACTGACACATTGGCGAGGTGTTTGGCTCTGTGCAGCCAGCACTTCCGGACAGCAACTAGCGTTGTTGGAGCCCGGGCTCTGCAGGTGGAGCAGAGTGTAGGCCGAAGCCTAATTGAACCGATTTCAAAAGTCACCTTTAACCCCCCCTCAGGGGTTACAAAGTAGAAGAGCCACAGCTTATGCAGCAGCAGTGCTGCGCAAGTCAAAGGTTGCTCTTGTAATTTTTCTCCTTGCACACGCTGAATGGAACACGTATAACATTCAGCCCTTTAGACAGTCAAACTGTGTAATGGAGGCGAGAGTTCCCTTTGTAATGAGACGCAGCACAGGTGTCAAGAATCCCACCTTGGTGCTGGGTGCAGCCTCCCGAGCGTTGTTATTTGCTGTACAGGAGTCTGCGCTGTCGTGTTATCCCCTGGCCTAGCGCCGTTAGCGCTGCCCATCTTCTGGCATCATGTAATGTCGGCCGGTGCGGTTCGCGATGCCCATGAATCCCAGCCCCGCAGTGTCTTAACATTGTTAAAACACTGCGGGGCTGGGATTCAGGGCCTGGCGCAGCACATATGTTCGCCTCTCACACTCGGGTCCTTACACCCGCTTCAGACTGTGCGGCGTCATCTGATCCCTTATCGCATGCCACGGCCATGAAGCCGCACAGTCCGAAGAAGGCGGAAGGAGAGGAGGGACAGGCGAACTGATGCACTGATCCTGCCCATCAATCACACCCTCGCAGTCCCAATAAATAAGACACCGAGGGGCGTTGTGTGGGTCAGGGCGGCCGCAGAGGCGCAGGCAGCCAAACCATGATGCCAGAAGACGGGCAGCGCTACCAAGGGGGTTGCAGCGTGTCATTACAAAGGAAAGTCACACCACCGGGACGGTTAAATGGTCACACAGAGGACACATTGCAGACGTGTTTTCAGTTCCACATGTGCGAGGAGAATACGTTTCTGAGCCACCTTGCACACATGCAGCATTACCGCTGTACAAGGTGGCTGGATAACGTAAAAACGCCTGGGGGAGGGGGGACAGGTTCCCTTCAATTTCAGTTCTTGTGTCTGCGTGGCTTTTGCAGGACACGTTGCCGGCTGCACAGCAGGGGAACAGCTGGCGGTGCTGGACCCCACTGACACATTGGCTGGTGTTTTTCTCTGTGCAGCTAGCACATCTGGGCAAAAACTGGCGGTGTGTTAGAGCCCAGGGACAGCAGGAGGAGGAGCAGGAGGAGGAGGAGCAGGGGGAGGGGAGTGTAGGCCGAAGCCTGCACAGGCGGCAGCTTTGGGTGTGTTGTGTCTGCGTGACTTTTGCAGGACACGTTGCCGGCTACACAGCAGGGGAACAGCTGGCGGTGCTGGACCCCACTGACACATTGGCGAGGTGTTTGGCTCTGTGCAGCCAGCACTTCCGGACAGCAACTAGCGTTGTTGGAGCCCGGGCTCTGCAGGTGGAGCAGAGTGTAGGCCGAAGCCTAATTGAACCGATTTCAAAAGTCACCTTTAACCCCCCCTCAGGGGTTACAAAGTAGAAGAGCCACAGCTTATGCAGCAGCAGTGCTGCGCAAGTCAAAGGTTGCTCTTGTAATTTTTCTCCTTGCACACGCTGAATGGAACACGTATAACATTCAGCCCTTTAGACAGTCAAACTGTGTAATGGAGGCGAGAGTTCCCTTTGTAATGAGACGCAGCACAGGTGTCAAGAATCCCACCTTGGTGCTGGGTGCAGCCTCCCGAGCGTTGTTATTTGCTGTACAGGAGTCTGCGCTGTCGTGTTATCCCCTGGCCTAGCGCCGTTAGCGCTGCCCATCTTCTGGCATCATGTAATGTCGGCCGGTGCGGTTCGCGATGCCCATGAATCCCAGCCCCGCAGTGTCTTAACATTGTTAAAACACTGCGGGGCTGGGATTCAGGGCCTGGCGCAGCACATATGTTCGCCTCTCACACTCGGGTCCTTACACCCGCTTCAGACTGTGCGGCGTCATCTGATCCCTTATCGCATGCCACGGCCATGAAGCCGCACAGTCCGAAGAAGGCGGAAGGAGAGGAGGGACAGGCGAACTGATGCACTGATCCTGCCCATCAATCACACCCTCGCAGTCCCAATAAATAAGACACCGAGGGGCGTTGTGTGGGTCAGGGCGGCCGCAGAGGCGCAGGCAGCCAAACCATGATGCCAGAAGACGGGCAGCGCTACCAAGGGGGTTGCAGCGTGTCATTACAAAGGAAAGTCACACCACCGGGACGGTTAAATGGTCACACAGAGGACACATTGCAGACGTGTTTTCAGTTCCACATGTGCGAGGAGAATACGTTTCTGAGCCACCTTGCACACATGCAGCATTACCGCTGTACAAGGTGGCTGGATAACGTAAAAACGCCTGGGGGAGGGGGGACAGGTTCCCTTCAATTTCAGTTCTTGTGTCTGCGTGGCTTTTGCAGGACACGTTGCCGGCTGCACAGCAGGGGAACAGCTGGCGGTGCTGGACCCCACTGACACATTGGCTGGTGTTTTTCTCTGTGCAGCTAGCACATCTGGGCAAAAACTGGCGGTGTGTTAGAGCCCAGGGACAGCAGGAGGAGGAGCAGGAGGAGGAGGAGCAGGGGGAGGGGAGTGTAGGCCGAAGCCTGCACAGGCGGCAGCTTTGGGTGTGTTGTGTCTGCGTGACTTTTGCAGGACACGTTGCCGGCTACACAGCAGGGGAACAGCTGGCGGTGCTGGACCCCACTGACACATTGGCGAGGTGTTTGGCTCTGTGCAGCCAGCACTTCCGGACAGCAACTAGCGTTGTTGGAGCCCGGGCTCTGCAGGTGGAGCAGAGTGTAGGCCGAAGCCTAATTGAACCGATTTCAAAAGTCACCTTTAACCCCCCCTCAGGGGTTACAAAGTAGAAGAGCCACAGCTTATGCAGCAGCAGTGCTGCGCAAGTCAAAGGTTGCTCTTGTAATTTTTCTCCTTGCACACGCTGAATGGAACACGTATAACATTCAGCCCTTTAGACAGTCAAACTGTGTAATGGAGGCGAGAGTTCCCTTTGTAATGAGACGCAGCACAGGTGTCAAGAATCCCACCTTGGTGCTGGGTGCAGCCTCCCGAGCGTTGTTATTTGCTGTACAGGAGTCTGCGCTGTCGTGTTATCCCCTGGCCTAGCGCCGTTAGCGCTGCCCATCTTCTGGCATCATGTAATGTCGGCCGGTGCGGTTCGCGATGCCCATGAATCCCAGCCCCGCAGTGTCTTAACATTGTTAAAACACTGCGGGGCTGGGATTCAGGGCCTGGCGCAGCACATATGTTCGCCTCTCACACTCGGGTCCTTACACCCGCTTCAGACTGTGCGGCGTCATCTGATCCCTTATCGCATGCCACGGCCATGAAGCCGCACAGTCCGAAGAAGGCAGAAGGAGAGGAGGGACAGGCGAACTGATGCACTGATCCTGCCCATCAATCACACCCTCGCAGTCCCAATAAATAAGACACCGAGGGGCGTTGTGTGGGTCAGGGCGGCCGCAGAGGCGCAGGCAGCCAAACCATGATGCCAGAAGACGGGCAGCGCTACCAAGGGGGTTGCAGCGTGTCATTACAAAGGAAAGTCACACCACCGGGACGGTTAAATGGTCACACAGAGGACACATTGCAGACGTGTTTTCAGTTCCACATGTGCGAGGAGAATACGTTTCTGAGCCACCTTGCACACATGCAGCATTACCGCTGTACAAGGTGGCTGGATAACGTAAAAACGCCTGGGGGAGGGGGGACAGGTTCCCTTCAATTTCAGTTCTTGTGTCTGCGTGGCTTTTGCAGGACACGTTGCCGGCTGCACAGCAGGGGAACAGCTGGCGGTGCTGGACCCCACTGACACATTGGCTGGTGTTTTTCTCTGTGCAGCTAGCACATCTGGGCAAAAACTGGCGGTGTGTTAGAGCCCAGGGACAGCAGGAGGAGGAGCAGGAGGAGGAGGAGCAGGGGGAGGGGAGTGTAGGCCGAAGCCTGCACAGGCGGCAGCTTTGGGTGTGTTGTGTCTGCGTGACTTTTGCAGGACACGTTGCCGGCTACACAGCAGGGGAACAGCTGGCGGTGCTGGACCCCACTGACACATTGGCGAGGTGTTTGGCTCTGTGCAGCCAGCACTTCCGGACAGCAACTAGCGTTGTTGGAGCCCGGGCTCTGCAGGTGGAGCAGAGTGTAGGCCGAAGCCTAATTGAACCGATTTCAAAAGTCACCTTTAACCCCCCCTCAGGGGTTACAAAGTAGAAGAGCCACAGCT
Organism: Ranitomeya variabilis; assembly: GCF_051348905.1. Lineage (NCBI taxonomy): Eukaryota > Metazoa > Chordata > Amphibia > Anura > Dendrobatidae > Ranitomeya > Ranitomeya variabilis. Next base: position 688,588,214 of record NC_135233.1, read on the forward strand.
TATGCAGCAGCAGTGCTGCGCAAGTCAAAGGTTGCTCTTGTAATTTTTCTCCTTGCACACGCTGAATGGAACACGTATAACATTCAGCCCTTTAGACAGTCAAACTGTGTAATGGAGGCGAGAGTTCCCTTTGTAATGAGACGCAGCACAGGTGTCAAGAATCCCACCTTGGTGCTGGGTGCAGCCTCCCGAGCGTTGTTATTTGCTGTACAGGAGTCTGCGCTGTCGTGTTATCCCCTGGCCTAGCGCCGTTAGCGCTGCCCATCTTCTGGCATCATGTAATGTCGGCCGGTGCGGTTCGCGATGCCCATGAATCCCAGCCCCGCAGTGTCTTAACATTGTTAAAACACTGCGGGGCTGGGATTCAGGGCCTGGCGCAGCACATATGTTCGCCTCTCACACTCGGGTCCTTACACCCGCTTCAGACTGTGCGGCGTCATCTGATCCCTTATCGCATGCCACGGCCATGAAGCCGCACAGTCCGAAGAAGGCGGAAGGAGAGGAGGGACAGGCGAACTGATGCACTGATCCTGCCCATCAATCACACCCTCGCAGTCCCAATAAATAAGACACCGAGGGGCGTTGTGTGGGTCAGGGCGGCCGCAGAGGCGCAGGCAGCCAAACCATGATGCCAGAAGACGGGCAGCGCTACCAAGGGGGTTGCAGCGTGTCATTACAAAGGAAAGTCACACCACCGGGACGGTTAAATGGTCACACAGAGGACACATTGCAGACGTGTTTTCAGTTCCACATGTGCGAGGAGAATACGTTTCTGAGCCACCTTGCACACATGCAGCATTACCGCTGTACAAGGTGGCTGGATAACGTAAAAACGCCTGGGGGAGGGGGGACAGGTTCCCTTCAATTTCAGTTCTTGTGTCTGCGTGGCTTTTGCAGGACACGTTGCCGGCTGCACAGCAGGGGAACAGCTGGCGGTGCTGGACCCCACTGACACATTGGCTGGTGTTTTTCTCTGTGCAGCTAGCACATCTGGGCAAAAACTGGCGGTGTGTTAGAGCCCAGGGACAGCAGGAGGAGGAGCAGGAGGAGGAGGAGCAGGGGGAGGGGAGTGTAGGCCGAAGCCTGCACAGGCGGCAGCTTTGGGTGTGTTGTGTCTGCGTGACTTTTGCAGGACACGTTGCCGGCTACACAGCAGGGGAACAGCTGGCGGTGCTGGACCCCACTGACACATTGGCGAGGTGTTTTTCTCTGTGCAGCTAGCAGTACCGGGCCCCAACTGGCGGTGTTGGAGCCCAGGGTCAGCAGGAGGAGCAGGGGGAGCGGAGTGTAGGCCGAAGCCTGCACTCGAGCAAGTTGAAAGGAAACCTTTAACCCCCCCCCCCCCCAGGCGTTTGTAGCTGAAAGAGCCATTGTGTACAGCACTAATGCTGGAAAAGGTAAACTTAGCTCTTTTAATTATGGTCCTTGCACATGCGGAACCTAACAGTTATGAAATGTGTCCCCTCACAGCGTTAAACCGTCCGGTAGGTGGAACTTTCCTTTGTCGTGTGACGCAGCACAGCCATCATTTTTACCCCCTTGGCGCCGTGCGCCGCCTCCTCAGCGTTGTTTTAATCTGTCCCGGAGCCTGGGCTGTTAGGTTAGCCCTTGGCCATGCACACATTTTGCGCTGCCCGTCTTCTGACATCATTTGGTGTCAGGCTGGCTGCGCCTGTGCGGGTGCGCTGGCCGAGATCCCGCCTCGCAGTGTCGTCTAATGTAATCCCACCGCGGGCCTGTGATCCGTGCCCGTGCGCAGTGCATATCCTCTCCTCTCACTCCCCTCCCTACGGCTTTTTCAGACTGTGCGGTGTCACGGCCGTGGCATGCTATTAGGGACCAGCTGACATCGCACAGTCTGAAGAAGCCGTAGGGAGGGGAGGGGAGTGAGAGGAGAGGATATGCACTGCGCACGGGCACGGATCACAGGCCCGCGGTGGGATTACATTAGACGACACTGCGAGGCGGGATCTCGACCAGCGCACCCGCACAGGCGCAGCCAGCCTGACACCAAATGAGGTCAGAAGACGGGCAGCGCAACATGTGTGCATGGCCAAGGGCTAACCTAACAGCGCAGGCTCCGGGACAGATTAAAACAACGCTGAGGAGGCGGCGCACGGCGCCAAGGGGGTAAAAATGATGGCTGTGCTGCGTCACACGACAAAGGAAAGTTCCACCTACCGGACGGTTTAACGCTGTGTGGGGACACATTTCATAAGTGTTTGGTTCAGCATGTGCAAGGAGCATCACGAAAAGAGGCACTTTTTCCCTTTGCATCATTACTGCTGCACAAGGTGGCTCCTTCAGTAACAAACGCCTGGGGGGGGGGGGGGGTCAGGTTCCCTTACATTTAACTTGTTGTGCCTGCGTGGCGGTCGCAGTACACGTTGCCGTATACACAGCAGGGGAACAGCTGGCGGTGCTGAACCCCACTAACACATTGGCGAGGTGTTTGGCTCTGTGCGTACAGCACTTCTGGACGGCAACTGGCGGTGTTGGAGCCCAGGGGCAGGTGGAGGAGGAGGAGGTTGGAGGAGGTAGGAGGAGGTAGGAGGGATTGCCACACACACAGCAGGGGAACAGCTGACGTTACTGAACCCCAATAACAGAGGAGGGACTGTTGACTGTGCGTACAGCACTTCTGGACGGCAACTGGCGGTGTTGGAGCCCAGGGGCAGGTGGAGGAGGAGGAGGTTGGAGGAGGTAGGAGGAGGTAGGAGGGATTGCCACACACACAGCAGGGGAACAGCTGACGTTACTGAACCCCAATAACAGAGGAGGGACTGTTGACTGTGCGTACAGCACTTCTGGACGGCAACTGGCGGTGTTGGAGCCCAGGGGCAGGTGGAGGAGGAGGAGGTTGGAGGAGGTAGGAGGAGGTAGGAGGGATTGCCACACACACAGCAGGGGAACAGCTGACGTTACTGAACCCCAATAACAGAGGAGGGACTGTTGACTGTGCGTACAGCACTTCTGGACGGCAACTGGCGGTGTTGGAGCCCAGGGGCAGGTGGAGGAGGAGGAGGTTGGAGGAGGTAGGAGGAGGTAGGAGGGATTGCCACACACACAGCAGGGGAACAGCTGACGTTACTGAACCCCAATAACAGAGGAGGGACTGTTGACTGTGCGTACAGCACTTCTGGACGGCAACTGGCGGTGTTGGAGCCCAGGGACGGGTGGAGGAGGAGGAGGTTGGAGGAGGTAGGAGGGATTGCCACACACACAGCAGGGGAACAGCTGACGTTACTGAACCCCAATAACAGAGGAGGGACTGTTGACTGTGCGTACAGCACTTCTGGACGGCAACTGGCGGTGTTGGAGCCCAGGGACGGGTGGAGGAGGAGGAGGTTGGAGGAGGTAGGAGGGATTGCCACACACACAGCAGGGGAACAGCTGACGTTACTGAACCCCAATAACAGAGGAGGGACTGTTGACTGTGCGTACAGCACTTCTGGACGGCAACTGGCGGTGTTGGAGCCCAGGGACGGGTGGAGGAGGAGGAGGTTGGAGGAGGTAGGAGGGATTGCCACACACACAGCAGGGGAACAGCTGACGTTACTGAACCCCAATAACAGAGGAGGGACTGTTGACTGTGCGTACAGCACTTCTGGACGGCAACTGGCGGTGTTGGAGCCCAGGGGCAGGTGGAGGAGGAGGAGGTTGGAGGAGGTAGGAGGAGGTAGGAGGGATTGCCACACACACAGCAGGGGAACAGCTGACGTTACTGAACCCCAATAACAGAGGAGGGACTGTTGACTGTGCGTACAGCACTTCTGGACGGCAACTGGCGGTGTTGGAGCCCAGGGACGGGTGGAGGAGGAGGAGGTTGGAGGAGGTAGGAGGGATTGCCACACACACAGCAGGGGAACAGCTGACGTTACTGAACCCCAATAACAGAGGAGGGACTGTTGACTGTGCGTACAGCACTTCTGGACGGCAACTGGCGGTGTTGGAGCCCAGGGGCAGGTGGAGGAGGAGGAGGTTGGAGGAGGTAGGAGGAGGTAGGAGGGATTGCCACACACACAGCAGGGGAACAGCTGACGTTACTGAACCCCAATAACAGAGGAGGGACTGTTGACTGTGCGTACAGCACTTCTGGACGGCAACTGGCGGTGTTGGAGCCCAGGGACGGGTGGAGGAGGAGGAGGTTGGAGGAGGTAGGAGGGATTGCCACACACACAGCAGGGGAACAGCTGACGTTACTGAACCCCAATAACAGAGGAGGGACTGTTGACTGTGCGTACAGCACTTCTGGACGGCAACTGGCGGTGTTGGAGCCCAGGGACGGTTGGAGGAGGAGGAGGTTGGAGGAGGTAGGAGGGATTGCCACACACACAGCAGGGGAACAGCTGACGTTACTGAACCCCAATAACAGAGGAGGGACTGTTGACTGTGCGTACAGCACTTCTGGACGGCAACTGGCGGTGTTGGAGCCCAGGGGCAGGTGGAGGAGGAGGAGGTTGGAGGAGGTAGGAGGAGGTAGGAGGGATTGCCACACACACAGCAGGGGAACAGCTGACGTTACTGAACCCCAATAACAGAGGAGGGACTGTTGACTGTGCGTACAGCACTTCTGGACGGCAACTGGCGGTGTTGGAGCCCAGGGACGGGTGGAGGAGGAGGAGGTTGGAGGAGGTAGGAGGGATTGCCACACACACAGCAGGGGAACAGCTGACGTTACTGAACCCCAATAACAGAGGAGGGACTGTTGACTGTGCGTACAGCACTTCTGGACGGCAACTGGCGGTGTTGGAGCCCAGGGACGGGTGGAGGAGGAGGAGGTTGGAGGAGGTAGGAGGGATTGCCACACACACAGCAGGGGAACAGCTGACGTTACTGAACCCCAATAACAGAGGAGGGACTGTTGACTGTGCGTACAGCACTTCTGGACGGCAACTGGCGGTGTTGGAGCCCAGGGGCAGGTGGAGGAGGAGGAGGTTGGAGGAGGTAGGAGGAGGTAGGAGGGATTGCCACACACACAGCAGGGGAACAGCTGACGTTACTGAACCCCAATAACAGAGGAGGGACTGTTGACTGTGCGTACAGCACTTCTGGACGGCAACTGGCGGTGTTGGAGCCCAGGGACGGGTGGAGGAGGAGGAGGTTGGAGGAGGTAGGAGGGATTGCCACACACACAGCAGGGGAACAGCTGACGTTACTGAACCCCAATAACAGAGGAGGGACTGTTGACTGTGCGTACAGCACTTCTGGACGGCAACTGGCGGTGTTGGAGCCCAGGGACGGTTGGAGGAGGAGGAGGTTGGAGGAGGTAGGAGGGATTGCCACACACACAGCAGGGGAACAGCTGACGTTACTGAACCCCAATAACAGAGGAGGGACTGTTGACTGTGCGTACAGCACTTCTGGACGGCAACTGGCGGTGTTGGAGCCCAGGGGCAGGTGGAGGAGGAGGAGGTTGGAGGAGGTAGGAGGAGGTAGGAGGGATTGCCACACACACAGCAGGGGAACAGCTGACGTTACTGAACCCCAATAACAGAGGAGGGACTGTTGACTGTGCGTACAGCACTTCTGGACGGCAACTGGCGGTGTTGGAGCCCAGGGACGGGTGGAGGAGGAGGAGGTTGGAGGAGGTAGGAGGGATTGCCACACACACAGCAGGGGAACAGCTGACGTTACTGAACCCCAATAACAGAGGAGGGACTGTTGACTGTGCGTACAGCACTTCTGGACGGCAACTGGCGGTGTTGGAGCCCAGGGACAGGTGGAAAAGCAGAGGAACACAATGTAGGCCGAAGCCTGAGAAAGTCGAAAGGGAACCTTTAACCCCCCCCCAAGGCGTTTGTAGCTGAAAGAGCCAGCTTGTGCAGCACAAAAGATGCAAAAGGAAAAGGTGGCTCTTTTCATCATGCTCCTTGCAAACACAGAACTAAACACTTATAAAATGTGTCCCCTGCAACCGTAAAACCGTCCCGGAGGTGGGACTTTCCTTCGTAATGTGACGCAGCCCAGCCGTCATTCCTACCCCCCCGGCGCCGCGCACCGGCTCCTCAGCGTTGTTTTATTCCGTCAAGGAGCCTGCGCTGTTATGTTATCCCGTGGCCAGGCACACTTAGCGCTGCCCGTCTTCTGGCATCATTTGGTGTCTGGATGGCTGCGCCTGTGCAGCCGCGCTGGCAGAGAGCCCGCCTCGCAGTGTCTTCTGATTTAATCCCACTGGGGGCCTGGGATCCATGGACATGCGCACTGCATATCTGAACCTCCACCTCTCACTCATCTCCCTATGGCTTCTTCAGACTGTGCGGTGTCACGGCCGTGGCATGCTGTTAGGGACCAGCTGACACCGAACAGTCTGAAGAAGCCATAGGGAAATGAGTGAGAGGTGGAGGTTCAGATATGCACTGCGCATGTCCATGGATCCCAGGCCCCCAGTGGGATTAAATCAGAAGACACTGCGAGGCGGGCTCTCTGCCAGCGCGGCCGCACAGGCGCAGCCATCCAGACACCAAATGATGCCAGAAGACGGGCAGCGCTAAGTGTGCCTGGCCACGGGATAACATAACAGCGCAGGCTCCAGGACGGAATAAAACAACGCTGAGGAGCCGGTGCGCGGCGCCGGGGGGGTAGGAATGACGGCTGGGCTGCGTCACATTACGAAGTAAAGTCCCACCTCCGGGACGGTTTTACGGTATCAGTGGACACATTTTATAAGTGTTAAGTTCTGCGTGTGCAAGGAGCTAAACAAAAATAGCTACCTTTTCCTTGGGCAGCATTACTGCTGCACAAGGTGGCTCTTTCAGTAACAAACGCCTTGGGGGGGGGGGGACAGATTCCCTTACATTTCAGTTGTTGTGTCAGCGTGGCGGTCGCATGACACATTGCCGGCTACACAGCTGGGGATCAGCTGACATTACTGAAACCCAATAACACTGGGTCGTATGTTTTGACTGTGCAGACGGCACGTCTGAGCCTCAACTGGCGGTGTTGGAGCCCAGGAATTTAAGTTCAGGTGGTAGAAAGATGAACACAACAGGAGACCTGGATAACGTATACAGTGACCTAATTATTCAATCAGGAGGAGGAGTGGCAAATTCCGGCGAGATCCAGGCCTTGTTCATTTTCAGGAAAGTAAGCCGGTCAACGTTATCGGAGGATAGTCGCATGCGACGGTCAGTTAGTACACCACCTGCAGCACTAAAGACACGTTCCGATAATACACTGGCCGCAGGGCAAGACAGCACCTCCAATGCATACTGGCTTAGCTCTGGCCATGTATCCAGCTTTGAGACCCAAAACTTGAAAGGGGAAGAGCCGTCTGGGAGTACAGCAAGAGGGCAAGACATGTAGTCTGTCACCATCTGACGGAACCGTTGCCTCCTGCTGACTGGAGCCGTCTGTGATGGTGTAGACTTTTGTGGCGGGCACAGAAAACTGTGCCACAGTTCGGCCATACTGGTCTTGCCTTGGGCAGAGGCACTGCTTCTGCTCCCTCTTTGTGCAGAGCCTCCACCACGGCCTGGACGCACTGAGCTGCTTTGGAATGCACTAGCAGCACTTCTCTCAGTTGGAATGGAGAAGATGATGGAATTGACCAGTGTGTCTTGGTACTCCCGCATTTTTCGCTCCCGGTTCAACGGTGTGATGAGGCTTTCTACGTTGTCCCGGTAGCGAGGATCGAGGAGGGTGAACACCCAATAATCAGACATGTTGAGAATGTGGGCGATGCGGCGGTCGTTTCTCAGGCACTGCAGCATGTAATCCACCATGTGCTGCAGACTGCCAACTGCCCAAGAAACGCTGTCCCCTGCTGGAGGCGTGATCTCTGCCCGCTCGTCATCACCCCACCCTCGCTGTACACACTGAGTACTGGACAATTGTGTAACTCCCTCCTCTGGACGGATGTCTTCCTCCTCCATTGACTCCTCCTCATCCTCCTCACAAACGGTCCCCTGCCTACGCGTTTGTGAGGAACCACGTGGCGCTGACTGTCCAGAAGATGATGGAAATGGTGAATCCTCATCCTCCACCTCTTCCACAACATCATCCCTTAGCGCTTGCAGTGATTTTTCAAGCAGGCAGATAAGGGGGACAGTCATGCTGACTAGTGCATCATCTGCACTCGCCATCCGCGTGGAATAATCAAAGGGACGCAAAACCTGGCAGACGTCATTCATAGTGGCCCACTCTGTGGTTGTGAAGTCTGTACGGCGCTGACTGCGACTTTTTTGCGCCTGAAGCAGCTGGTACTCCATTACAGCTTGCTGCTGCTCACACAACCGCTCCAACATATGTAACGTGGAATTCCACCTGGTAGGTAGGTCACATATGATGCGATGTTCCGGCAGGCGGTGTCGGCGCTGCAGAGCCGCAATGCGCGCTTTTGCCGTGCTGGAACGCCGCAAGTGAGCACACTCTAGGCGGACCTTGTGCAGCAGTGCATCAAGATCCGGATAGTCCCTCAAAAAGCTCTGCACGACCAAATTGAGCACATGTGCCAGACATGGGATGTGAGTGAGGTTGCCGAGGCCCAGAGCTGCCACCAGATTTCGGCCATTATCACACACTACCATGCCTGGCTGGAGATTCGCTGGCACAAACCACACATCGCTCTCCTGCTTGATGGCATTCCAGAGCTCCTGCGCTGTGTGGCTACGATTCCCCAAGAAAATTAATTTCAAGACGGCCTGTTGACGTTTGGCCACGGCTGTGCTCATGTCGGTCGTAACAGGTACACGTTCATCACGGGTCCATGTGGAGGTGGACTGTGACGGCTCCTGCAGCGATGATTCTGAGGAACTGGTGTAAGAGGAGGAGTCAATGCGTACAGAATGGATTCCTGCAATCCTTGGAGTGGGCAGGACACGTCCTGCGCCACTCGCACGGTCTGTACCCGGCTCAACGACATTAACCCAATGGGCAGTGAGGGAAAGGTATCGCCCCTGTCCATGTTGACTGGTCCACGCATCGGTGGTGAGGTGGACCTTGCTACTGACGGCGTTCAGTAGCGCGTGTTTTATGTGTCCCTCCACATGCTTCTGCAGGGCAGGGACGGCTTGCCTGCTGAAGTAAAAGCGGCTGGGCACTTTGTACTGTGGGACTGCCAATGACATGAAGTCACGGAAGCTGTCAGTCTCCACCAGCCTGAATGACAGCATTTCCAGTGACAGAAGTTTGGCAATGCCTGCAGTCAGAGCCTGTGCTCGTGGGTGGTTTGACGAGAAAGGCCGCCTTTTCTCCCATGCCTGTACTACCGATGGCTGTAGACTGGGCTGGGAGTGTGTGGATGACTGGGAAAGTGGCGCTGCGGGTGGAATTACAGCGGGTCTCTGGACAACAGGGGCAGAGGTTCTTCCACGGCGATCCTGGGAGGACGCCGAACCAGCTGCGTGTGAGGTAGAGGAAGAGGCAACACGAGCTGAAGAGGTGGTAGCTGCCGCTGTTGGTTGGCCTACCTCTTCAGTGTGTTTTTCTAACTCCGCCGGGTGCCTGTTGCGCACATGTTTCCACATGTTGGAGGTATTGAGGTTGCTGACATTTCGACCTCTTTTGACTTTTTGATGACACACGTTGCATCTGACATAGCAAATGTCATCTGCAACTGTGTCAAAAAAGGACCAGGCACTGCAAGTCTTGGGAGCGCCCTTTTTGGCTTTTGGAAGAGACATGCTCCTAACGGGTGCCAAAGCGGAGGCTGCAGGATCCGCAGTCTTCCCCCTCCCTCTCCCTCTTTGGGCCGTACGGGGAATCTCTTCCTTAGAGCTGCTCCCACCACCTTCCTGTCCCTCACGCCAAGATGGGTCGAGGACCTCATCATCTACACTACCCTCTGCCCCCAACTGCTCCTCCTGGGTAGTCTCAGCAGCAGAGCACGCACCAGTAAGTGGCACCTGAGTGTCATCATCAGCTGATGCGGCCTGCGATGTGGTGACCGGAGCCACTGGCCCACCCGCCTCTTCAGAGGAAGACAGAAAAAGCTGTTGGGCATCACTGCACCCTGCCTCTTCTTCCATTTCTCCAATGCTGCTTGGCTGGCCCCCTGTTTCCAAGCCAAGAGATTCAGAGAACAGAAGTAGAGACGGCTCCTGTCCTGGGCTCTCTGTCTGCCTGGGCAATTTGGCAGGTGGTGAAGAGACAGATGGCTGCTCTCCAGTGCTCTGTGTCTGAGAGGATGTGGCACTAATGGAAGTTGATGCATTAGCTGCCATCCATCCGACAACAGCTTCAATTTGTTCTTCACGCAGCAGCGGTGTACGGCGCTCGGACACAAAGCTTCGCATGAACGACTGTTGCCTGGTGAAAGTGGGTGCTGATGAGTCACCGGTGCCCGCAGCAGGCACAGAATCCCCACGTCCCCTCCCTGCTCCGCGACGGCTCCCACGCCCCCGTGCCTTACTCACTGCCTTCTTCATCTTGGTTGACTGATAAAGATAAGCAGAAAAGTACTAACGGATTTGTGTGCTTATTCCTGAGCAACTCCTCCTAACAGGTATAAGAAGCACTAATTATCTAAAGTGTGGACTAGACACAAATATGAGCTAATGTGGCCTACAGAAATGTAAAGTGGTGTAACTGGTGTGTTTGGTGAACTTTATTATTTATTTATTTTTTGGGGGCTGAACTGACAACAGATAGAGCTGCAGTCACACGGAGACCGTGCAGACAGACGTAAACGGCGCTACAAGGCCCAAAAACCCTCCTCTACTTTATCCTATGTAGTGTTTTTCCACAAATTAGCTGGAGACGGGTGGAAAGACACTAATAGGATTTTTTTGAATAAATTAGCAGCAGACTACACTATTTTGAAAAAAAAGAAAATTGATTTGGCGGTATGACGCAGTGAAAAACCCTGAGCTGGAGACAACCAGGCTATAGCTGCTCACAGATTACAGGGCGAGCTGCAGTCACACGGAGACCGTGCAGACAGCCGTAAACGGCGCTGCAAGGCCCAAAAACCCTCCTCTACTTTATCCTATGTAGTGTTTTTCCACAAATTAGCTGGAGACGGGTGGAAAGACACTAATAGGATTTTTTAAAATTAATTAGCAGCAGACTACACTACTTTGAAAAAAAAGAAAATTGATTTGGCGGTATGACGCAGTGAAAAACCCTGAGCTGGAGACAACCAGGCTATAGCTGCTCACAGATTACAGGGCGAGCTGCAGTCACACGGAGACCGTGCAGACAGCCGTAAACGGCGCTGCAAGGCCCAAAAACCCTCCTCTACTTTATCCTATGTAGTGTTTTTCCACAAATTAGCTGGAGACGGGTGGAAAGACACTAATAGGATTTTTTTAAATTAATTAGCAGCAGACTACACTACTTTGAAAAAAAAGAAAATTGATTTGGCGGTATGACGCAGTGAAAAACCCTGAGCTGGAGACAACCAGGCTACAGCTGCTCACAGATTACAGGGCGAGCTGCAGTCACACGGAGACCGTGCAGACAGCCGTAAACGGCGCTGCAAGGCCCAAAAACCCTCCTCTACTTTATCCTATGTAGTGTTTTTCCACAAATTAGCTGGAGACGGGTGGAAAGACACTAATAGGATTTTTTTAAATTAATTAGCAGCAGACTACACTACTTTGAAAAAAAAGAAAATTGATTTGGCGGTATGACGCAGTGAAAAACCCTGAGCTGGAGACAACCAGGCTACAGCTGCTCACAGATTACAGGGCGAGCTGCAGTCACACGGAGACCGTGCAGACAGCCGTAAACGGCGCTGCAAGGCCCAAAAACCCTCCTCTACTTTATCCTATGTAGTGTTTTTCCACAAATTAGCTGGAGACGGGTGGAAAGACACTAATAGGATTTTTTTGAATAAATTAGCAGCAGACTACACTACTTGGGAAAAAAAAAAAAAAAAGGAACAGTATGAGGCAATGAACCACCCTCCCTGAACTGAATACAACCAACTATGGATGGCCTATGTGGCTGCACTCAGACTGGAGACTGGGCTGCACTCACACACACACACACACAGACCCTGCAGATCGCTGTGAAAACAGCGCTACAAGGCAAAAGCAAGGTGAATAGTAGGTGAACACAGCGGTTGCTAAATTAGCCTTTGGAAAGCACAAAGAAGCAAATCGCTATCTCTAAACTGTCCCTCAGTCAGCAAACAGCGTCCTGTCACTAACTGAATTCACAGCAGAGTGATCGCAAAATGGCGCCAGCGACTTTTAAACTGCATCATGACATCATTACACCAGCCAATCACAGCCTTGCCAGTAGTTTCATGCCCTCCATGCTAAACAGGATGTGCCCACACTTGGAATCAATCTCATTGGCTGAATTTCTGCTTTTTGAATCTTAGAACTTCCGATTCCGGTATCCGATACGCGGCAAGTATCGGAATCCCGGTATCGGAATTCCGATACCGCAAGTATCGGCCGATACCCGATACTTGCGGTATCGGAATGCTCAACACTAATAGACACTGTATCAAGGCCTGCTTCTCATGAGTTACCACTTGAGGGAGCCCTAGAACAATTATGCACAGCATACCAAAGGTATATGGAGAAGACTGACCAATACATTATTCTCCTGAAGAAACTGAATTTGCCAGAGACTTTAAAAGAATTGCAAAGTTTCCAGCAGCTTAATTCTGAAAGGGACTGCACCGTACGCGACATTAAGACAAAGATAGAGGCTAAAATTGCACGGACACCAGATGCATCATCTCGCTCATCCAAATCGTCTAAGCACTCAAAACGCTCATCTAGGTCAAGTTCATCAAAATATTCCACTCTCAGCCAGCAGCTTATAAGGGCACGTGCTAAGGCAGAAACGTCTAAGATACAAGCAGCCTTTGCGCAAAGGAGAGCAGATATGGACGCAGCCACAGCACAAAAGAGAGCAGAAATGGATGCAGCCACAGCACAAAAGAGAGCAGAAATAGAAGCAGCCAGAGCAGAAATGGATGCAGCCACAGCACAAAAGAGAGCAGAAATGGATGCGGATGCAGCACGCAAGGAAGCTCTGGAGAAGGAATGTGAGCACGCAACAGCCATGGCGGAGTTAAGGATCCTGGAGCGAGCTATCAGTGGGAGTCAAAGAGACAGCATCAGTTTGTGTGAAGTGGAGGCGGAGGACCCTATTGAACGCACAAGAGACTACGTGCTAAGCCAAAATGGCGAACCGCAGATCATCACTAACACTTCTGATGGCGTTCATGCTTCTCCAGGACACCAGGATGCCGATCAACTTACAGAACCCTACACTCAAGGTCAGTACAATGCTCCCAAACTTGAACTTCCTTCGTATTCCAGTATGCGCCAAGACCCTGCATCTCATCAAACTCCACAGGCTATTATCTACACGCAACCCAATATACCGGCAGGTCATTATACTCTCGACAACCGCACAGTGCCAGCTCCGCATGTAGCAGAGACTATACCCACCAAACCGGTTGCTGGACTAAATGCATATGCCACTCCATACTTACCCACGTTTCAAGTCCAAGACGTCTCCACTCCTATGTACAACACCGCTCAGCCCACATTCGTGCATCCTAAGTCAGAAAGAACAGACATGTCCGACTTCGCAAGGTACATGATTCGCCGCGAACTTACTAAAACCGGTCTCACAAGGTTTGACGACCAACCTGAAAATTACAGAGGTTGGAAAAATGCCTTTAGAACCGTAACTAGTGACCTCGGCATCACTGCTGCCGAAGAGCTGGACCTGCTAATCAGATGGCTAGGACCACAATCCACCGAGCGTGTCAAGAGACTCAGGTCTGTACATATCAGTAATCCAACGGCTGGTCTCATGGCTGCATGGGAAAGACTAGAGAAAAACTTTGGCAGTCCAGAAGCCATAGAGGACGCACTGTTCAAGCGATTACAGAGTTTTCCAAAGATATCAAGCAAGGACAGTTCAAAGTTCCTAGAGCTCAGTGACTTGCTGTTAGAGCTCCAGCTGGCCAAGGCAGACACCCACCTACCTGGCCTCAGCTACCTGGACACTGCTCGTGGAGTAAATCCCATTATCTCCAAGCTACCGTACAACGTGCAAGAAAGGTGGACTACACTAGGGTCAAAATACAAGAAAGACCATCAAGTGTCATTTCCTCCATTCTCCTACTTCTGTGAGTTTATAAAAGACGTGGCAGAGCGCAAGAACGACCCAAGCTTTTCTTACCAAGAATCCAGTGGCCCAGCTTCACCTCCTTCTAAATACGTCAGCGCACGCTCGAACGACAGAAACCGCAGAGGTCCAGTGTCAGTGAAGAAGACGGATATTCTTCCCTTACCAACACCAGCCCCAGACAAGAGTAACAAAGGTGAAAAGATAGAGAACCCAAATCGTGAATGTCCCATCCACAAGAAGCCACATCCCTTAAAAAAGTGCATCGGCTTCAGGAAGAAACCGCTCCAGGAACGCAAGGAGCTTCTAAAGAGGTTCGGGGTATGCTACAGATGTTGTGCTTCTACTGAACACCTTGCTAAAGACTGTAAAACTACAATTAAGTGCATGGAGTGTGACAGTGAGGACCACGTACAAGCACTCCACCCATTCCGTCCTGACTCTACACTTACTCCTTCCCCCACCACGAGCCATGGCGGGGAGGACGCAGCTCAAACTGCAAGCCATACCACAATATCTTCTTCATGCACAGAAGTCTGCGGAGAAGACCTCTGGGACAAGTCCTGTGCGAAGATTTGCCTGGTGAACGTATATCCCAACGGTCACCCAGAGAAAGCCGTGAAGGTGTACGTCCTTCTGGATGATCAGAGCAACCGATCACTTGCAAGGTCAGAACTCTTTGATATGTTTAACTTAAAGGGAAATGCCTACCCTTACACCTTAGGTACCTGCAGTGGTGTTACAGAGGTTTATGGGAGAAGGGCCAGTGGTCTTACAGCGACATCTCTCGAGAACACCGTCGAGATACCGTTACCTACACTGGTCGAGTGCAACCAGATTCCATCCAATCGAGAAGAGATCCCAATGCCAGAGGCTGCTCTTCATCACCAACATCTCAAGGGGATAGCAAACAAGATACCAGCCCTCAACAACAGTGCAGATATCCTGATTCTGCTAGGCAGAGACATCCTCCGGCTGCACAAGGTGCGTCAGCAAATTAATGGACCACACGATGCACCATTTGCCCAACGCTTAGATCTAGGCTGGGTAATCATAGGCAATGTTTGCATACACAAGATGAAGAGACCTAACAACATCTCCTCTTACAAGACACACATTTTGTCAAATGGTCGCAGCACCCATTTCCAACCATGCCCACATCACTACTGGGTGAAAGAGAAAGTGAGCAACACCAAGTGGCAACAGGAATCCTTCAACAACATGAACACACTCCAGTCCTGGGAAGAAAACCTCGGGTCATCAGTGTTCGATTCCACAAGTAATGACAACAAGTTGGCACCCACAAGGGAAGATAAAGAATTTATAAAGGTTATGGATAAAGAATTTGTTCAAGACGACTCCAACAGTTGGGTAGCTCCTTTACCCTTTCGTTTCCCAAGAGTGAGGTTGCCGAACAACCTGCAGCAAGCAACTGCAAGGTTCTCATCCTTAAAGCGTACCCTAAAGAGGAAACCAGAGATGGAGAAGCATTTCATTGACTTTATGCAGAACATCTTTGACAGAAATCATGCTGAACCTGCGCCACCACTGAGGGAGGGAGAAGAATGTTGGTATCTTCCATCCTTTGGTGTCTATCACCCTCGCAAGCCTAATCAGATCAGAGTGGTGTTTGACTCCAGTGCTCAGTTTGAAGGCCTCTCTCTCAATAACCTGCTCCTAACTGGGCCCAACCTGAACAACAGCCTCCTTGGAGTATTGATCCGCTTCAGACAAGAACCTGTTGCCATAATGGCCGACATTCAGCAGATGTTTCATTGCTTCATTGTGAAAGAAGACAACAGAAACTATCTTAGGTTCCTATGGCACAAGGA
Source organism: Ranitomeya variabilis (assembly GCF_051348905.1). Classification (NCBI taxonomy): domain Eukaryota; kingdom Metazoa; phylum Chordata; class Amphibia; order Anura; family Dendrobatidae; genus Ranitomeya; species Ranitomeya variabilis. The sequence continues at coordinate 688,604,092 of NC_135233.1, forward strand.
CAACAACGTCAACAATCAGGTCATAGACTACCGGATGAAGGTCCATGTCTTCGGCAACAGTCCCTCACCTGCTGTGGCGATCTATGGACTGAGACGGACAGCCCAGGAAGGTGAGAGAGAGTACGGTTCCGATGCTCGGCAATTTGTAGAGAAGAACTTCTACGTGGACGATGGGCTCAAGTCCTTGCCCACAAGCGAAGATGCAATTGACCTACTCTCCAGAACACAGGAAATGCTATCCACATCAAACCTCAGACTCCACAAGATTATCTCTAACAGTCAAGAGGTAATGAACGCGTTTCCATCTGAGGACCATGCCACAAACCTAAAGGACCTCAACTTGGGTTCCGATGTTCCTCCAACACAGCGCAGCCTTGGTCTACTGTGGGATATCAAACGGGACACCTTCACTTTCCAAGTGTCACCCTATGACAAACCCTTTACCAAACGAGGAGTCCTATCTGTCATAAATAGCATCTATGATCCTCTCGGGTTTGTAGCACCCATCACTATTCAAGGCAAGATACTGTTAAGACAGCTTACGGCCGAGAACACGGATTGGGACACCCCGCTCCCAACTCAGAAACAGCAAAGGTGGGAGGCGTGGAAGAAGTCTCTGAAGTTCTTAGAGCAACTCCAAGTCCCACGTTGTTATTCTCCAAGATCACCTTCGACTGCAATCAGAATAGAAGTCCATATTTTCTCTGACGCATCTACAGAAGCCATAGCCGCAGTAGCTTATCTGATGACCTTAGGAGCTAACAAGGTACACTGTGGTTTCATCCTGGGTAAAGCCAAATTAACTCCAAAGCCTGCACACTCTGTACCCAGACTCGAGCTTTGTGCTGCGGTATTGGCAGTAGAAATTGCTGAAGTTGTACAAGACGAAATGGACATTACAATTGATTCCTTTACTTTCTACACTGACAGCAGGGTGGTACTCGGGTACATTCACAACCAAACAAAGCAGTTCTATACATATGTGAGCAACAGAGTTGAGCGCATCAGAAGTTTTTCTACCCCTGAGCAGTGGCATCACATCTCCACCGATTTAAACCCAGCCGACCGAGGTACAAGACTCGCAGCTGCTTCTAAGCTTGATGACAACATGTGGTTAACGCCTCCCAGTCTCCTGTACGAAGATTTCTGTGCGAACAACACCAAAAATGCTTATGAGCTGGTGGAACCAGAATCTGACAAGGAGATAAGACAAACTATCTCTGCTCACTATACTTCAATGACATCTAGGCAAGGTTTGAAGTCTCATCGTTTTGAACGCTTTTCAAGCTGGTCCTCCGTTGTACGAACTGTAGCTCGTCTCATTCACATTGCTCGCTGTTTTACAAAGGACAAGCCCTCAGGGTGCCATGGTTGGCACGTGTGTAAGAGTCGTCTTACTGCCGACGACATAGACCATGCTGAACAAGTTATCATCAGGTGTGTGCAACAAGAAGAATATTCACATGAGATTGGCAGTATTACCAAGGGAGTCAGCGTGTCCAAAAACAGCACTCTACTCGACTTGAATCCAGTAGTCGATCATCTCAAGTTTCTAAGAGTGGGAGGACGTTTAAGTAAATCAGACCTATACGATAAGGAGCAGAACCCTATCATCATTCCAGGTCGACATCACGTCACTACTCTGTTGATTCGGCACTATCACGAACGAGTACAGCACCAAGGCAGACATCTTACTGAAGGTGCCATCAGGTCTGCTGGCTTGTGGATCATGGGAATGAAGAGGTGCGTCTCTTCAGTTCTCCATAGATGTGTCAAGTGTCGAAGGTTACGAGGAAAACACCAACAACAACAAATGGCGAACCTCCCAGCAGATCGACTGAGCATGGACCAACCGTTTTCATATGTTGGTGTAGACGTCTTCGGGCCATGGTCGGTTGTTACCAGGAAAACCCGTGGAGGAGCCGCGAACAGTAAGCGATGGGCTGTCCTATTCACCTGTCTCAGTATCCGTGCAGTTCACATCGAGGTTATTGAATCCATGGATACCTCCAGCTTCATCAATGCCCTAAGAAGATTCTTTTCCATCCGGGGACCTGCCAAACAACTCCGGTCCGACTGCGGCACAAACTTTGTAGGAGCCTGCAAGGAACTGCAGTTTGACAACTTCTTGTCCGACAATGGATGCACTTGGGTATTCAACCCTCCACACTCTTCACACATGGGTGGATCTTGGGAACGCATGATTGGTGTTGCACGAAGGATCCTCGACTCCATGTTGCTGGACCATAAACTTCCCCTTACTCATGAAGTTCTGGTCACCTTCCTCGCAGAAGTGTCAGCCATAATAAATGCTAGACCTTTGGTTCCAGTATCATCCGACCCCGATGCTCCAACGATACTTACTCCAGCTACACTCCTTACACAGAAGATTGGAGCCGCTACAGTCCCACCTGGGAATTTCGATAACAAGGACATTTACAAACGTCAGTGGAGACAAGTTCAACACCTGGCTAATGTGTTTTGGCATCGCTGGAAGACCGAATATTTACACTTGCTTCAAAACCGTCACAAATGGCAGACGCCCAGTCCCAATCTCCAAGAAGGAGACCTTGTTCTCTTAAAGGACAAAGAGGCTCATCGTAATGACTGGCCAATGGGACTTATCACCAAAGTCCTACCCGGTGAGGACGGAAAGACTCGTAAGGTAGAAGTTAAGGTGACAAAAGGGGGCTCTACCCGAACCTTCTTCCGCCCGGTCACTGAACTCGTGCTGCTTCTACGAAAGGAGGACATCACATAACTGAACATGCTCCTGGACGTTGTTCACGGCGGGGAGCATTCCTCCTCATTCCCCAGTTTATTGAATGTTGACATTTTCCATTGGATTGAACCCTTAACATTCCCATTGGATTCTGGGTTGGTGGAAGAGTTTGCATGTTTGCGGCTTCCCCAATCTGAAGATGGGTTTTATATACTTGAACTTATCTTTCGGTGTGATCTACGGGTCAACAACAACGAGTTGGACTTAAAAATCTTTTATGTTTATTATTGCATGCATGTTTTCTTCCTCTTGTTTTTTCAGGTTCGAACGACTTCGAAAAATTACGGACATCGTGAAATCCAAGGATTTCAGACGGGGAGTGTCATGTCCCACGACTTGAGAAATCATTCACTGTTTGCATTGTTTGTGTTCCATCCTTTCTTTCTAGGCAGAAGTTTGCCTTTCCCTTTATTTTGTCCCAACTCTCTCACTGTAGTCCTGTGATGTATGTTTGTTCACGCCCTTATTCTCCATTTTGTCATCATCCCCATATCTGTATGCATCCTATTACATGTCCTCTGTTGAATATTCCTTTTTACCTGCTGCTTTCATCATAATACAAGAATTTCAGTTAAAGCAATCCTCTTTTCCTGGAGTCTTCTTACATGAGAACGTGGCTGAGTTAAGCTATCTGATAAATCGGTATGAACGTGAGTACAGGTCAATACGGAAGCGCCCAAAAGAATTGGCCTATCCAGGCACCACTGCGTTCTACATACCCATGAGTCAGAATAGTCCCCTCATATATTTATACATTAAAATATGATCACCCATTAGTCTTTGTTTTTCCAAACTAAACAGCCCCAAGTGTAATAACCTATCTTGGTATTGCAGACCCCCCCAGTCCTCTAATAACCTTGGTCGCTCTTCTCTGCACCCGCTCTAGTTCAGCTATGTCTTTCTTATACACCGGAGACCAGAACTGTGCACAGTATTCTAAGTGTGGTCGAACTAGTGACTTGTATAGAGGTAAAATTATGTTCTCCTCATGAGCATCTATACTTCTTTTAATACATCCCATTATTTTATTTGCCTTCGTAGCAGCTGCCTGACACTGGCCACTGAATATGAGTTTGTCATCCACCCATACACCCAGGTCTTTTTCATTGACGGTTTTGCCCAGAGTTTTAGAATTAAGCACATAGTTATACATCTTATTACTTCTACCCAAGTGCATGAACTTATATTTATCCCCATTAAAGCTCATTTGCCATTTATCAGCCCAAGCTTCTAGTTTACATAAATCATCCTGTAATATAAAATTATCCTCCCCTGTATTGATTACCCTGCAGAGTTTAGTGTCATCTGCAAATATTGAAATTCTATTCTGAATGCCCCTACAAGGTCATTAATAAATATGTTAAAAAGAAGAGGGCCCAATACTGACCCCTGTGGTACCCCACTGCTAACCGCGACCCAGTCCAAGTGTGCTCCATTAATAACCACCCTTTGTTTCCTATCTATGAGCCAGCTCTCAATCGACTTACACATATTTTCCCCTATCCCCATTATTCTCATTTTATGTATCAACCTTTTGTGTGGCACCGTATCAAAAGCTTTTGAAAAGTCCATATACACTACATCTACTGGGCTCCCTTGGTCCAGTCCGGAACTTACCTCTTCATAGAAGCTGGTCAAATTAGTCTGACATGAACGGTCCCTAGTAAACCCATGTTGATACTGGGTCATGAGGTTATTCCTCTTCAGATACTCCAGTATAGCATCCCTTAGAATGCCCTCCTGGATTTTACCCACAGTAGAGGTTAAGCTTACTGGCCTATAATTTCCGAGTTCAGTTTTTGTCCCCTTTTTGAATATTGGCACCACATTTGCTATACGCCAGTCCCGTGGTACAGACCCTGTTATTATGGAGTCTTTAAAGATTAAAAATAATGGTCTATCAATGACTGTACTTAATTCCTGCAGTACTCTGGGGTGTATCCCATACGGGCCCGGAGATTTGTCAATTTTAGTGATTTTTAGACGCCGCCGTACTTCCTGCTGGGTTAAGCAGGTGACACTTAATGGGGAATTTTTGTTATCACTGATCATATTGTCTGCCATGGGATTTTCTTGTGTAAATACTGATGAAAAAAAGTCATTTAGCATATTGGCTTTTTCCTCATCCTCATCCACCATTTTCCCCAGACTATTTTTAAGGGGGCCAACACTATCATTTTTTAGTTTCTTACTATTTATGTAGTTAAAGAATATTTTGGGATTATTTTTACTCTCTCTGGCAATGAGTCTCTGTCTCAATTTTTGCTGCCTTGATTTGCTTTTTACAGAATTTATTTAATTTTCTGTATTTATTTAGTGCCTCATCACTACCTACTTCCTTTAATTCTCTAAATGCTTACTTTTTGTCACTTTTTGTACATTATAGAAACTTGATTCCAGCTCACCCAGTTGCTCTATGCTCATCCACCTGGGGCTAAGACACCGGCCTCGCATCGAGGAAAATAGAAAAACTTGGAGTCCGGCTCAACAGGACTGGATTTTCCTTTTCTTTTTCTTTTTCAAAAGAAATTACAGTGCATACAAAAGAAAAATGGACATGGTCATTCCTCTCTATGTACATTGTGTAATGTCAGTGAACTGCTTATCCGAGGCGGAGGTGTGGTTGGACCAGGTCTCACAGTCTGCTGTAGTCCATCAGTGTCTCAGCTGCTACCTCATGTTGTTCTAAGATAACTTAGCAAAGACTGCTGACGAATTCCCTTTAATCTTCTATTACTCTATAGACAAAAGCACTTTGGAAAATCATAGTAATTATATACATCTATACATCTAGTTGTGAAAATTCATCACACACTTGTTATGAAGGCAATTTCTTTTGTATAAAAAACAACCAGATATAAGCTCAGAACATGTATAAAGTGCAGGATATCAATGCGACATAACGTTTCGACCATGTCGGAGCTTTTCTAGGAAGGGTTTTGTGAAACAATTGTTGTCCATGACAGGGTAAAGCAAAGAGGTCTATCCTTCGTTGTAGTTTTGTAGTGCGTGCTCTTGCTCCTCTGATTTGTTTGCCATGGTACGAAACGTTATGCCGCATTGATAACTGACACTCTATGCTTGTTCTTAGCTTATGTCTACCTGCACGTGATTTTTGAAATAAAAGAAATTGTATTCATAACAAGTGTGTGCGGTGAATATTCCTGACTAGATGTACAGTGGGGAATATAAGTATTTGATACACTGCCGATCTATAAAGTTTTTCCACCTACAAAGAATGGAGAGGTCTGTAATTTTTATTGTGGGTACAATTCAACTGTGAAAGACAGAATCTAAAAAAAAATCCAGAAAATCACATTGTTTTATTTTTATATAATTAATTTACATTTTATTTCATGAAGTTAATATTTGATACAATAGAAAAACAAAACTTAATGTTTGGTACAGAAAACTTTACTTGCAATTGCAGAGGTCAGACATTTCCTGTAGCTCTTGACCAAGTTTGCATACACTGCAGCAGGGATTTTGGATCACTTCTCCACACAGATCTACTCCAGATTATTCAGGTTCTGGGGCTGTCAGTGGGTATTGAGTTTCAACTCCCTATAAAGATTTTCTATTGGGTTCAGGTCTGGAGGCTGGCTAGGCAACTCCAATACCTTTTAATGTTTCTTACAATATCTCATCATTTTCTTTTCTCACCATGCTTCAGTGTTGGGACAGTGTTCTTCCCCCTTCTTAATCCATGCACGGCAAGTGAAGTGGATATACAAAAATGCTATTTTGGTCTCATCTAACCACATAATCTTCAAACATGCCTCCTCTGGATCATCCAGATGGTCATTGACAAACTTCAAGTGAGCATGTACATGTACTGGCATGAGCAGGGGGACCTTTTGTTCCCTGCAGGATTTTAGTGCGTCACTAACAGGAGTGTTTGAGACTGTGGTCCCACATATCTTCAAGTCATTGATCAGGTCCTCCCATGTAGTTCTGGGCTGATTCCTGATCTTTCTCAGAATCATCCATATCCCACAAGCCGAGATATTGCATGGAGGCCCAGACCATGGAAGATTGACAGTCATCTTGTGTTTCTTCCATTATCTAATAATTGTGCTAACAGTTGTTGCCTCCTCAACAAGCTGCTAGCCTATTGTCCTGTAGCCTATCCCAGCCTTGTGCAGTTCTACAATTTTTTCCCTGGTGTCCTTAGACAGCTCTATGGTCTTGGCCATGGTGTAGAGGTTGGAGTGTGATTGCTTGAGTGTGTGGACAGGTGTCTTTTTTACAGGTAATGACTAGTAGACATGGGCCAAACTGAACAGTAAAGTTCAGGGTCCGTACCGAACACCTACTGTTCTGGCAAGGACACCGAATATGGACTACAACAGGTGTGTCTTGCTCTGTCAGCAGGTTACGCCTACTGGTGCTAATAACAGCAAGAGCAGGTGGTGGCTGATAAGAGTATTCATCAGCCGGCACCTGCGCTATAAGTGAGTTTTAAGAAAAATGGAGTGGGTTCTCCTTTATTTTTGATAACCAGCCAAGCAAAACTGACAGCTGTGGGCTGCAACCCTCAGCAGTCAGCTTTAGCAAAGCTGATTATCAAGAATAGAGGAAGAGGGGTTGATGTCACCTTTGTATTGTCCTGTGACAACAATCCCACTGCTTAGTAATAGAGAGGCATCTATAATGCTATAGATATATTGTTAAGAAACACACAGCCAGCATAAAGTCCTTTATTTGAAATGAAAAAAAAACACAATTTAATTTTTTATTTAAAAATACTAAACACCATTATACCCATTTAACGCCCTTTTCATTGAAGCCCTCATCTCCTTTAAAAAACATAAAATAATAAACAACAAAAATACTTACCTAACATCCATTCCATTGAAGCCATGGTAATCTGTAAAAAAAACAAAATAAAAAACGATCACATTCCTCACCTATCCGACTTTCTGTTCCATGCTATAATTCATGTCTGCAATATATAGTTTTCAACCTAAAAGGTGCCATGATGCGACCATCCTGGCTGAAAACCACTGGAGAATAAGCCACTGAGAGCTAAGCCTTAGTGACTAGTGGTGACGTCATTGAGGTTACCACAGGTCACTGAGACTGCTTTCCCAGCTGGACCCCTGAACTGGGTGCCCTCAGTGAAGTCACCGCTAGCACAGTTAGAAATAGTCTCATGGTGAACTGCGGTGAACTCACTGAACTCAGTGCTGCACCATGAGACTTTTTCTCACTGTGCTAGTTGTTACCTCACTGAGGTCACCCACTTCAGTGGTCCAGCTGGGAAAGCAGCCTCAGTGACCTGTGGTAACCTCAATGACGTCACTGCTAGTCTTCGAAACTAACCTCGCAGCTGCTCATTCTCCAGTGGTTTTCAGCCTGAACATGGATTACAGCATGGGACAGAATATCAGACAGGTGAGGGATATGATTTTTTTTAAATTCTTTTTATAGGTGAACATGGCTTCAATTAAGTTGGCATTAGGTGAGTATTTTTGTTGTTTATTATTTTATGATTTTTAATGGAGATGAGACCTTCAATGAAATGGACGTTTAGGTGACGTTAGGTATAACTATGTTTGGTATTTTTAAAATAAAAAATGTATTTTTTTATCTCCAATAAAGTACTTTATACTGGCTGTGTGTTTATTTACAATATACAGTATCTATAGCATCAGTAATGTAGAGGCATGTTATAGACCCCTCTCCATTACTAAACCGTGAGCTTGTTGTCACCGAACAATACAAAGGTGACATCTATCCCACAAATATGAACCACACTTGCACCACCATTGGGCAAGTGGGAAGAACCAGGCAAAGTGCCAGAACTGGTGCATCTAGTAGATGCACCTTCTCTGGGGTGCCTGCGGGTTGCTATGTTTGGTATTTTTATATTTCTTTATATTTTTATATTTTTCATTACTGGTATTATTAGCCTTTATTGACTCAATCCAAGCTCACAGATTGACTTTTCATTGGTTTCCTGCATAGACATGGCCCTTTGGTGATGTTTTCTGTTTTTCAATTTTATATTGCTCTGGTTTCCATTTCTTCTTTGGTCTTCTATCAGTTGTTTTATGGTAAGAGCCTTTCTATCGTATGCCCCTTTTTTTTGGTTAATTGATTGGGTTGCTATGTTTAGCCTGGGGGGGGCAATATCAATGACCCCTTTCCAGCCTGAGAATACTAGTCCCCAGCCGTCTGCTTTAGCTTGGCTGGTTATGAAAAATATGGTGGGACCCCATGCCATTTTTTGCAATTATTTAAATAATGATAACAAACAGCATGGCGACCCTTCTATTCTTGATAACCAGCCATGCTAAAGCTGGCAACTGAGTGATGCAGTCCACAGGTGTCAGTTTTGCCTGGCTGGTTTTCAAAAATTCAGGGGACCCCCCCACACACAATTTTTTAATAAATTATTTATTCATTTAAAACACAGGCGCCGGCTGATGAATACTCCGATCAGCCGCCACCTGCTCTTTCTGTTATTCTGTAAGTGGCAGCAGACGTAGGCTGATGGGAGTAGTAGCCCCATCAGCTGATGCCTATGACTGGACGTGAACTTATTACCTCCAGTCACAGCTGTGGGCTCACTCTGTCACCTGGCAGCATGGGAATCACAGTTCTTTGACCAGCGGTAATGATATTAGTGCTTATCAGAGACAGTGTTTGCAACTCTGTCATACACATGACAGTGTGCAAACACTAGATGTTCGCTCCGCCCATTCATGTCAATGGGGTCCGGGTTCTGGTACTGTTCTTGTACCCGAAACAAACTTCGATCAAACCTGCCAGAACCAAACATCCAGGGATTCGCCCATCACTAGTGACTAGGGTTGAGCGACTTTCATTTTTTTAAGATCGAGTAGGGTTTTGGGAAACCCGATTTTGTCCAGAGTCGAGTCGAGTGCAGTCGGCCGATTATCGCTAAAAGTCGGGGATCGACCGAAACACGAAACCCAATGCAAGTCAATGGGGAAGCATAGTCGGCAGTGAGTGGAGGCCAGGAAAACACCTACAGTGCCCATTTTAATGCCAAAAACATCCATTCTTGTTTCTGAAGCTTGTCAATCTTAATTAACTTTATAATAATAGTTGGGCATAGGGAATTGGGGGTCATTTGGCAAAAGTTGTGGGGGGAGTAGGGCCGGCTCAAGTTTTTCGTGGGCCCAGGAAATGCGGACTACGTCACGGCGGTGTTGCAGGGAAAGGTAATTATTTAAAAGTTGCAAGTGCTGTGATCCTGAGCAAGCAGGGGGGGGGCCCACTCGTTCGCATTGCCACTGGCACAGGGCCCCTCAAAGTACGGCGGTGTGTTTGCATGGCGGGGGCGCCTCCCACCAGCAGCGACACTTTTGCGTACTCTGAGGGGCCCTGTGCCAGTGACGTCGCCAACGAGTATGCCCCCCCACCTGATGAAGGAACCTGCACTTTCATCTGCACCTTCCTCTTTGTCCCTGTGTAAGGTGGTATAACATGCGGGAAGGGGAACCTTACTTTCAGCAGGGACAGATTCTGGCTGTGTAGAGTACAAGGGGAATGTAGTGGTCTCGGTCAATGTACCAGCAGACTCATTTAGCAGTGGCTGGGCAATGGGCAGGATGAGGAGGAAACAGATATAGGGCCAAAGAATAAAGTAGGCTACATGCAGTTCAAAATTGGTAACAGGACTAAACAGGCGGCATTGCTTTGTTCAGTGGAGTAGCAAACCCAAGAGCAGCAGACACTGTTTCAAGGGCCTAACCACACTAGTAGGCCAAATGCAGTTTAATATCTGATAGTATAGGGCGAAAGCCAGAATGTGGAAGCTCAGCTTTGTTCAGTTGAGGACAACACCAGGGAGGGGCAGACACCTTTAGTAGGCCGGAAAAGCCTATTGCATTTTTTAAAATGGTAATTTGGAGCAGAAGGTTGAAGCTCAGCTTTATTTAGTTGAGGGCAACACCAGGGAGGGGCAGAAGCCGTTAGTAGGCCCTAACCACCTTTTTTTTTTTTAAAACCACATAATGAGAGCCGGAAGGTTGAAGCTCAGCTTTATTTAGTTGAGGACAACACCAGGGAGGGGCAGAAGCCGTTAGTAGGCCCTAACCACCTTTTTTTTTTTTTAAAACCACATAATGAGAGCCGGAAGGTTGAAGCTCAGCTTTATTTAGTTGAGGACAACACCAGGGAGGGGCAGAAGCCGTTAGTAGGCCCTAACCACCTTTTTTTTTTTAAAACCACATAATGAGAGCCGGAAGGTTGAAGCTCAGCTTTATTTAGTTGAGGACAACACCAGGGAGGGGCAGAAGCCGTTAGTAGGCCCTAACCACCATTTTTTTTTTTAAAACCACATAATGAGAGCCGGAAGGTTGAAGCTCAGCTTTATTTAGTTGAGGACAACACCAGGGAGGGGCAGAAGCCGTTAGTAGGCCCTAACCACCTTTTTTTTTTTTAAAACCACATAATGAGAGCCGGAAGGTTGAAGCTCAGCTTTATTTAGTTGAGGACAACACCAGGGAGGGGCAGAAGCCGTTAGTAGGCCCTAACCACCTTTTTTTTTTTAAAACCACATAATGAGAGCCGGAAGGTTGAAGCTCAGCTTTATTTAGTTGAGGACAACACCAGGGAGGGGCAGAAGCCGTTAGTAGGCCCTAACCACCTTTTTTTTTTTTAAAACCACATAATGAGAGCCGGAAGGTTGAAGCTCAGCTTTATTTAGTTGAGGACAACACCAGGGAGGGGCAGAAGCCGTTAGTAGGCCCTAACCACCTTTTTTTTTTTTAAAACCACATAATGAGAGCCGGAAGGTTGAAGCTCAGCTTTATTTAGTTGAGGACAACACCAGGGAGGGGCACACAGACAGACTCCTTTAGTAGGCCTGAAAAGCCTATTGCATTTTTCAAAATGGTAATTTGGAGCAGAAGGTTGAAGCTCAGCTTTATTTAGTTGAGGGCAACACCAGGGAGGGGCAGAAGCCGTTAGTAGGCCCTAACCAAAGTTGAAGGCCAAATGCAGTTTAATTTCTGATACTATAGGCCGAAAGCCAGAAGGTGGAAGTTCCGATTTAGACAGTGGAGCACAATTTGAATTAGGGACTGCAGACAGACTTAGTAGGCTGTCCCCTGTGGACCATGCATCCACCACATTAACCCATTGCGCCGTAATGGACACGTAATCTTCCGTGGCCATGCCTACAGGTCCATGCGTCTGTTGTCAGGTGCACCTTTGTACTCACAGATTGCCAGAGTGCATGGACAATGCGGTCTTCTACATGCTGGTGGAGGGTTGGGATGGCTTTTCTCGCAAAAGAAGTGTCGACTGGTTAGCTTGTAGCGTGGTACAGCGTAGTCCATCATGGCCTTATTAATAGTAAATAAAATATATAACTAGGCTCTATGAACTTTTAAATAGGTTCCAGGGGTACACGGGCAGCATTGGTGTGGTCAGTGGAGGAGTATTGCAAGTAGGGGCTGCAGACAGGCTATCAAAGGCCTAAAATAACAAACAGTAGGCAGTCATGGCAGTTTTACATCGGTTACATGGATACACAGGCAGGCACTCCAGGCAGCATTGTGGTCAGTGGAGGAGTATTGCAAGTAGGGGCCGCAGACAGGCTATCAAAGGCCTAAAATAACAAACAATAGGCTCATTGCAGTTTTACAGCGGTTACATGGATAGACGGGCAGGCAGCTTGGTGGTGGTGAGTGGAGGAGTATTTAAAGTAGGGACCGCAGACAGGCTTCAAAGGCCTAACATAAGAAAATGGGCTGGCTGTAGGCACTTTATAATTGGTTCCAGGGGTACACGGGCAGCAGTGGTCTGGTCAGTGGAGGAGTATTTAAAGTAGGGACCGCAGACAGGCTTCAAAGGCCTAACATAAGAAAATGGGCTGGCTGTAGGCACTTTATAATTGGTTCCAGGGGTACACGGGCAGCAGTGGTCTGGTCAGTGGAGGAGTATTTAAAGTAGGGACCACAGACAGGCTATCAAAGGCCTAACATAACAAACAATAGGCTCATGATGGCAGTTTCACAGCGGTTACATGGATACACGGGCAGGCAGCTTGGTGGTGAGTGGAGGAGTATTTAAAGTAGGGACCGCAGACAGGCTATCAAAGGCCTAACATAAGAAAATGGGCTGGCTGTAGGCACTTTATAATTGGTTCCAGGGGTACACGGGCAGCAGTGGTCTGGTCAGTGGAGGAGTATTTAAAGTAGGGACCGCAGACAGGCTATCAAAGGCCTAACATAACAAACAATAGGCTCATGATGGCAGTTTCACAGCGGTTACATGGATACACGGGCAGGCAGCTTGGTGGTGAGTGGAGGAGTATTTAAAGTAGGGACCGCAGACAGGCTATCAAAGGCCTAAAATAACAAACAATAGGCTCATGGCAGTTTCACAGCGGTTACATGGATACACGGGCAGGCAGCTTGGTGGTGGTGAGTGGAGGAGTATTTAAAGTAGGGACCGCAGACAGGCTTCAAAGGCCTAACATAAGAAAATGGGCTGGCTGTAGGCACTTTATAATTGGTTCCAGGGGTACACGGGCAGCAGTGGTCTGGTCAGTGGAGGAGTATTTAAAGTAGGGACCGCAGACAGGCTTCAAAGGCCTAACATAAGAAAATGGGCTGGCTGTAGGCACTTTATAATTGGTTCCAGGGGTACACGGGCAGCAGTGGTCTGGTCAGTGGAGGAGTATTTAAAGTAGGGACCGCAGACAGGCTATCAAAGGCCTAACATAACAAACAATAGGCTCATGGCAGTTTCACAGCGGTTACATGGATACACGGGCAGGCAGCTTGGTGGTGAGTGGAGGAGTATTTAAAGTAGGGACCGCACACAGGCTATCAAAGGCCTAAAATAACAAACAATAGGCTCATGGCAGTTTCACAGCGGTTACATGGATACACGGGCAGGCAGCTTGGTGGTGGTGAGTGGAGGAGTATTTAAAGTAGGGACCGCAGACAGGCTTCAAAGGCCTAACATAAGAAAATGGGCTGGCTGTAGGCACTTTATAATTGGTTCCAGGGGTACACGGGCAGCAGTGGTCTGGTCAGTGGAGGAGTATTTAAAGTAGGGACCGCAGACAGGCTATCAAAGGCCTAACATAACAAACAATAGGCTCTTGATGGCAGTTTCACAGCGGTTACATGGATACACGGGCAGGCAGCTTGGTGGTGAGTGGAGGAGTATTTAAAGTAGGGACCGCAGACAGGCTTCAAAGGCCTAACATAAGAAAATGGGCTGGCTGTAGGCACTTTATAATTGGTTCCAGGGGTACACGGGCAGCAGTGGTCTGGTCAGTGGAGGAGTATTTAAAGTAGGGACCGCAGACAGGCTATCAAAGGCCTAACATAACAAACAATAGGCTCATGATGGCAGTTTCACAGCGGTTACATGGATACACGGGCAGGCAGCTTGGTGGTGAGTGGAGGAGTATTTAAAGTAGGGACCGCAGACAGGCTATCAAAGGCCTAACATAAGAAAATGGGCTGGCTGTAGGCACTTTATAATTGGTTCCAGGGGTACACGGGCAGCAGTGGTCTGGTCAGTGGAGGAGTATTTAAAGTAGGGACCGCAGACAGGCTATCAAAGGCCTAACATAACAAACAATAGGCTCATGATGGCAGTTTCACAGCGGTTACATGGATACACGGGCAGGCAGCTTGGTGGTGAGTGGAGGAGTATTTAAAGTAGGGACCGCAGACAGGCTATCAAAGGCCTAAAATAACAAACAATAGGCTCATGGCAGTTTCACAGCGGTTACATGGATACACGGGCAGGCAGCTTGGTGGTGGTGAGTGGAGGAGTATTTAAAGTAGGGACCGCAGACAGGCTTCAAAGGCCTAACATAAGAAAATGGGCTGGCTGTAGGCACTTTATAATTGGTTCCAGGGGTACACGGGCAGCAGTGGTCTGGTCAGTGGAGGAGTATTTAAAGTAGGGACCGCAGACAGGCTTCAAAGGCCTAACATAAGAAAATGGGCTGGCTGTAGGCACTTTATAATTGGTTCCAGGGGTACACGGGCAGCAGTGGTCTGGTCAGTGGAGGAGTATTTAAAGTAGGGACCGCAGACAGGCTATCAAAGGCCTAACATAACAAACAATAGGCTCATGGCAGTTTCACAGCGGTTACATGGATACACGGGCAGGCAGCTTGGTGGTGAGTGGAGGAGTATTTAAAGTAGGGACCGCACACAGGCTATCAAAGGCCTAAAATAACAAACAATAGGCTCATGGCAGTTTCACAGCGGTTACATGGATACACGGGCAGGCAGCTTGGTGGTGGTGAGTGGAGGAGTATTTAAAGTAGGGACCGCAGACAGGCTTCAAAGGCCTAACATAAGAAAATGGGCTGGCTGTAGGCACTTTATAATTGGTTCCAGGGGTACACGGGCAGCAGTGGTCTGGTCAGTGGAGGAGTATTTAAAGTAGGGACCGCAGACAGGCTATCAAAGGCCTAACATAACAAACAATAGGCTCATGATGGCAGTTTCACAGCGGTTACATGGATACACGGGCAGGCAGCTTGGTGGTGAGTGGAGGAGTATTTAAAGTAGGGACCGCAGACAGGCTATCAAAGGCCTAACATAAGAAAATGGGCTGGCTGTAGGCACTTTATAATTGGTTCCAGGGGTACACGGGCAGCAGTGGTCTGGTCAGTGGAGGAGTATTTAAAGTAGGGACCGCAGACAGGCTATCAAAGGCCTAACATAACAAACAATAGGCTCATGATGGCAGTTTCACAGCGGTTACATGGATACACGGGCAGGCAGCTTGGTGGTGAGTGGAGGAGTATTTAAAGTAGGGACCGCAGACAGGCTATCAAAGGCCTAAAATAACAAACAATAGGCTCATGGCAGTTTCACAGCGGTTACATGGATACACGGGCAGGCAGCTTGGTGGTGGTGAGTGGAGGAGTATTTAAAGTAGGGACCGCAGACAGGCTTCAAAGGCCTAACATAAGAAAATGGGCTGGCTGTAGGCACTTTATAATTGGTTCCAGGGGTACACGGGCAGCAGTGGTCTGGTCAGTGGAGGAGTATTTAAAGTAGGGACCGCAGACAGGCTTCAAAGGCCTAACATAAGAAAATGGGCTGGCTGTAGGCACTTTATAATTGGTTCCAGGGGTACACGGGCAGCAGTGGTCTGGTCAGTGGAGGAGTATTTAAAGTAGGGACCGCAGACAGGCTATCAAAGGCCTAACATAACAAACAATAGGCTCATGGCAGTTTCACAGCGGTTACATGGATACACGGGCAGGCAGCTTGGTGGTGAGTGGAGGAGTATTTAAAGTAGGGACCGCACACAGGCTATCAAAGGCCTAAAATAACAAACAATAGGCTCATGGCAGTTTCACAGCGGTTACATGGATACACAGGCAGCTTGGTGGTGAGTGGAGGAGTAGTGCAAGGAGTGTCTGTCCCAGTACTCCCAAAATATAAATAGATGTTAATGTCTCGCAAAACAACCAAAACAAAAAAAAAAGGTGGCATACTTAGGTACAGGGGTGGGCTCATCTACTGAGTTTCTGACATTGTAATTTGGCAGTAACTATTTAATGGTGCCAATATAGGACACAGACACAGACTACTTTAAGTTGCATCATAGATGTCTACAAATTTGTATTGTCAGTGCCAGACATTGAATGATGTCAGCGAATAGACTAAAGATTGGTGGAGCTGTGCGACATAATTTTGCACGTGGTAGAGCACATTTTGAGCTGGGGTAGGGGGGAACTCTCTTGAGGCCGGCGGGACCGCCCCAGGGCCCCTCATGTTACAACGGTGTGTCTGACGTTGGGTGCGCACCACCACCGCCAGAGACACTACATTGTACTATGAGGGACCCAGTAGCAATGCCGTCAACCAAAAGCGAGCACACCCACCTCTTCAGACAAACAGCAGTCTCACGGGTGCTTGCGCCAAGTCGCGATACCACGGCCCCGTGTGGGGAGTTTTGCCATTTAGGGAGGTGTAAACATGTCGTATGCTGTACAATCAGCTGCAGCAAATTAGACATTAGAAAAGTAATTCACAGGCAAGAGCTTTTCATAGGAAAGCTAGGTGTCGGCCGGGCAAGGTGGGGCAAAAGATTTCGAAATCCAGTTGTGGTTCATTTTAATGAATGTTAGATCGTCAACATTTTGGGTAGCCAGACGAGTCCTTTTTTTGGTTAATATTGAACCTGCAGCACTGAATACTCTTTCTGATAGGACACTTGCTGCCGGGCAAGCAAGCTCCTGCAATGCATATTCTGCCAATTCTGGCCAGGTGTCTAATTTGGAGGCCCAGTAATCAAATGGGAATGACGGTTGAGGGAGAACATCGATAAGGGATGAAAAATAGTTAGTAACCATACTGGACAAATGTTGTCTCCTGTCACTTTCAATTGATGCAGCAGTACCTGTCCTGTCTGCGGTCATAGCAAAATCACTCCACAACCTGGTCAGAAAACCCCTCTGTCCAACGCCACTTCTGATGTGTGCACCCCTAACACTCCTAGTCTGCTGCCCCCTGGAGCTTGTGTGAGAACGATCACGTGCGCTGTGTGCTGGGAATGCCTGAAGCAAACGGTCAACAAGAGTTGATTGTTTGGTTGCTAATATTAGTTCCAAGTTCTCATGTGGCATAATATTTTGCAATTTGCCTTTATAGCGTGGATCAAGGAGGCAGGCCAACCAGTAATCGTCATCGTTCATCATTTTCGTAATGCGTGTGTCCCTTTTTAGGATACGTAAGGCATAATCCGCCATGTGGGCCAAAGTTCCAGTTGTCAAATCTCCGGTTGTGATTGGTTGAGGGGCAGTTGCAGGCAAATCTACGTCACTTGTGTCCCTCAAAAAACCAGAACCCGGCCGTGACACGCAACCAATTTCCTGTGCCCCCGGGAAAGGTTCGGCATTAAAAATATACTCATCCCCATCATCCTCCTCGTCCTCCACCTCCTCTTCGCCCGCTACCTCGTCCTGTACACTGCCCTGACCAGACAATGGCTGACTGTCATCAAGGCTTCCCTCTTCCTCTGGTGCAGACGCCTGCTCCTTTATGTGCGTCAAACTTTGCATCAGCAGACGCATTAGGGGGATGCTCATGCTTATTACGGCGTTGTCTGCACTAACCAGCCGTGTGCATTCCTCAAAACACTGAAGGACTTGACACATGTCTTGTATCTTCGACCACTGCACACCTGACAACTCCATGTCTGCCATCCTACTGCCTGCCCGTGTATCCTCCCACAAATAAATAACAGCACGCCTCTGTTCGCACAGTCTCTGAAGCATGTGCAGTGTTGAGTTCCACCTTGTTGCAACGTCTATGATTAGGCGATGCTGGGGAAGGTTCAAAGACCGCTGATAGGTCTGCATACGGCTGGCGTGTACAGGCGAACGTCGGATATGTGAGCAAAGTGCACGCACTTTGAGGAGCAGGTCGGAGAACCCAGGATAAGTTTTCAATAAGCACTGCACCACCAGGTTTAAGGTGTGAGCCAGGCAAGGAATGTGTTTCAGTTGGGAAAGGGAGATGGCAGCCATGAAATTCCTTCCGTTATCACTCACTACCTTGCCTGCCTCAAGATCTACTGTGCCCAGCCACGACTGCGTTTCTTGTTGCAAGAACTCGGACAGAACTTCCGCGGTGTGTCTGTTGTCGCCCAAACACTTCATAGCCAATACAGCCTGCTGACGCTTGGCAGTAGCTGGCCCATAATGGGACAACTGGTGTGCAACAGTGTCATCTGCCGATGGAGTGGTTGGCCGACTGCGTTCTGTGGAAGAGCTGTAGCTTCTGCAGGAGGACGAGGAGGAGGAGGAGGGGGTGCGAACGCCTACAGCCAACTGTTTCCTAGACCGTGGGCTAGGCACAACTGTCCCTAAATTGATGTCGCCTGTGGACCCTGCATCCACCACATTCACCCAGTGTGCCGTGATGGACACATAACGTCCCTGGCCATGCCTACTGGTCCATGCATCTGTAGTCAGGTGCACCTTTGTACTCACAGATTGCCTAAGTGCATGGACGATGCGCTGTTTAACATGCTGGTGCAGGGCTGGGATGGCTTTTCTGGAAAAAAAGTGTCGACTAGGTAGCTCGTATCGTGGTTCAGCGTACTCCATCAGGGCTTTAAAAGCTTCGCTTTCAACTAAACGGTAGGGCATCATCTCTAACGAGATTAGTCTAGCTATGTGGGCGTTAAAACCCTGTGTACGCGGATGCGAGGATAAGTACTTCCTTTTTCTAACCAGAGTCTCATGTAGGGTGAGCTGGACTGGAGAGCAGGAGATCGTGGAACTTTCGGGTGTGCCGGTGTACATGGCAGACTGAGAGACGGTTGGAGACGGTATTGTTTCCGCCGGTGCCCTAGATGCAATATTTCCTCCTACTAAACTGGTGATTCCCTGACCCTGACTGCTTTTGGCTGGCAAAGAAACCTGCACAGATACTGCCGGTGGTGCGGAAAATGGTGGCCTTACAGTGACGGAAGGGATGTTGCGTTGCTGACTAGCTTCATTGGCCGAGGGTGCTACAACCTTAAGGGACGTTTGGTAGTTAGTCCAGGCTTGAAAATGCATGGTGGTTAAGTGTCTATGCATGCAACTAGTATTTAGACTTTTCAGATTCTGACCTCTGCTTAAGCTAGTTGAACATTTTTGACAGATGACTTTGCGCTGATCAGTTGGATGTTGTTTAAAAAAATGCCAGACTGCACTCTTCCTAGACTCGGATCCCTTTTCAGGGATTGCAGACTGAGCTTTAACCGGATGGCCACGCTGTCCTCCAACAGGTTTTGGCTTTGACACGCGTTTTGGGCCAGATACGGGCCCGGCAGATGGAACCTGTTGCGATGTTGATGCCTGCTGCGGCCCCTCCTCCACCTCCGCTTCTGAACTACTGCCGCCTGCACCCTGTTCCCCCAATGGCTGCCAATCGGGGTCAATAACTGGGTCATCTATTACCTCCTCTTCGAGCTCGTGTGCAACTTCGTCTGTGTCACTGTGTCGGTCGGTGGTATAGCGTTCGTGGCGGGGCAACATAGTCTCATCAGGGTCTGATTGTGGATCTGTACCCTGAGAGGGCAATGTGGTGGTCTGAGTCAAAGGAGCAGCATAGTACTCTGGCTGTGGCTGTGCATCAGTGCACTCCATGTCAGAATCTACTTGTAATGGGCATGGCCTGTTAAATGTTTCACTTTCTAAGCCAGGGACGGTATGTGTAAAGAGCTCCATGGAGTGACCCGTTGTGTCGCCTGCTGCATCCTTCTCTCTTGTTGTAGTTTTTGCTGAGGAGGACAAGGAAGCGACTTGTCCCTGACCGTGAACATCCACAAGCGACGCGCTGCTTTTACATTTACCAGTTTCGGAAGAGGAGGCAAAAGAGCTAGAGGCTGAGTCTGCAATGTAAGCCAAAACTTGCTGTTGCTGCTCAGCCTTTAAAAGCGGTTTTCCTACTCCCAGAAAAGAGAGCGTTCGAGGCCTTGTGTAGCCTGACGACGAAACTGGCTCCACAGCTCCAGACTTAGGTGGAATATTTTTATCCCCACGACCACCTGATGCTCCACTACCACTACCATCATTACCAGCTGACAATGAACGCCCACGACGACCTCTTGCACCAGACTTCCTCATTGTTTAAAAATCGTAACCAAACTAACTTTATTTGTTGCTGTCAAACAACTTACACGGTGAGCTATAACTTCAGTATGATTTCAATATCCCTTAACAGGTTGGTGAGACCACAAGGAAAATCAGGCACAATGTTACACACTCTGTTTTCTGTGACACCAAATCACAGAGATGACACACACGCAGGACTGTCACTCAAGCACTAATGTCAATATTAATCTCCCACCTAATTTATTTTTTTTTTTTTCTCTGTGAGACTTTAGAAACCAAATAATATTTAAAAAAAAAACAAAAAAACAAGGCTTTCTATGGCCCACTGAATGAGAGATGGCACGCACAGGAGTGGCACACAAGCCCTGACTGAGGCCAATATTTTTCTCCCACTGATTGATGTAGTGTTTTTGTGTTGAGGTTGATTTTAAAACACAAATGAAGGAAAAAAATAAAAAGGCTTTCTATGGCCCACAATTAGAGAGAGAGGTGGCACACCCAGGAGTCAAGACTGGCACACAAGCTGAAATGGCAATATTACTCTCCCACTGTTTTTTTATGTATTTTTTTTTTATTTTCAGGGAGACTTTAGAAACCAAATAATATTTAAAAAAAAAAAAAAAAACAAGGCTTTCTATGGCCCACTGAATGAGAGGGACAGAGGTGGCACACCCAGGAGTCAAGACTGGCACACAAGCTGAAATGGCAATATTACTCTCCCACTGTTTTTTTATGTATTTTTTTTTTTTATTTTCAGGGAGACTTTAGAAACCAAATAATATTAAAAAAACCAAAAAATAAATAGGCTTTCTATGGCCCACAATTAGAGAGAGAGGTGGCAAACCCAGGAGTCAAGACTGGCACACAAGCTGAAATGGCAATATTACTCTCCCACTGTTTTTTTATGTATTTTTTGTTTTTTCAGGGAGACTTTAGAAACCCAATAATATTTAAAAAAAAAAATAAATAGGCTTTCTATGGCCCACTGAATGAGAGGGAGAGAGGTGGCACACCCAGGAGTCAAGACTGGCACACAAGCTGAAAGGGCAATATTATTCTCCCACTGTTTTTTTAGGTTTTTTTTTTTTTTTTCAGGGAGAATTAGAAACCAAATAATATTAAAAAAAAAAAAAAAAAAATAGGCTTGCTATAGCCCACTGAATGAGAGATAGCACACACAGCAGTGGCACACAAGCCCTGACTGAGGCCAATATTTTTCTCCCACTGATTGATGTACTGTTTTTGTGTTGAGGTAGATTTTAGAACACAAATCACGGAAAAAATAAATAGGCTTTCTATGGCCCACTCAGTGAGAGATGGCACACACAGGGATGGCACTGTAGCAGAAATGCCAATCTTAATCTCCCACAAAAAAAAAAAACAAAAAAAAAAAAAAAACTGTCCTACAATTACTATCTCCCTGCAGTAATGTAAGCCAGGTATGGCAGGCAGCAATAGGAGTGGACTGATGCACAAATTAAATAAAAAGTGTGGAAAAACAGAAAAGATAGCTGTGCAGAAAGGAAGGAACAAGAGGATATGTGCTTTGAAAAAAGCAGTTGGTTTCCACAGTGGCGTACACACAGCAATACAGCTATCACGGAGCCTTCTAGGGCAGCCCAATGAGCTACAGCGCTGAGGGGAAAAAAAAAAAAAAATAGCTTCCACAGTCCCTGCACACCGAAGGTGGTGTTGGACAGTGGAAATCGCTGCAGCACAAGCGGTTTGGTGGTTAGTGGACCCTGCCTAACGCTCTCCCTGCTTCTGATGAAGCGGCAGCAACCTGTCCCTAAGCTCAGATCAGCAGCAGTAAGATGGCGGTCGGCGGGAACGCCCCTTTATAGCCCCTGTGACGCCGCAGACAGCAAGCCAATCACTGCAATGCCCTTCTCTAAGATGGTGGGGACCAGGATCTATGTCATCACGCTGCCCACACTCTGCGTTCACCTTCATTGGCTGAGAAATGGCGCTTTTCGCGTCATTGAAACGCGACTTTGGCGCGAAAGTCGCGTACCGCATGGCCGACAAGCACAGGGGTCGGATCGGGTTTCATGAGACGCCGACTTAGCCAAAAGTCGGCGACTTTTGAAAATGATCGACCCGTTTCGCTCAACCCTACTAGTGACAAGTTTAAACAGGTCCAATTAATACAGGTAATGAGTGCAAAGTAGGAGGACTTCTTGAAATCTAACAGGTCCTTGAAAGGCAGAAATCTTGCTGGTTAATAGATGACCAAATACTTATTTCATGCAATAAAATACAATTTAATTTTTTAAAAATATATAATGTGATTTTCTGGTCTTTAATTTTAGATGCTGTCTCTTGCAGTTGAAGTATACCTAGCATAAAAATTACAGACCTCTATGTTCTTTGTAGCTGGGAAAACTTGCAAAATTGGCGGTGCATCAAATACTTATTTTCCACACTGTATATGTTCCACCATCTCTAGTGATTTATATGCCCCCAACATCTCCTGTAATGTATATGCTCCCAGCCCCTCCTGTAATGTATATGCCCTAGCAACTCCTGTGATTTACTTCCCCGGGCTTCTTGTGTGATGTATGTGCCTCCAGGCCCTTTTATAATGTATATGTCCCAATATCGCCTGCAATGTATGTGCCTTTCCTGTGATGTATATCCCCCAGCTTCTCCATTGATGTATATACCTCAAGTCCCTCCTGTGATGTATATGCTCCCTGTCCCTCATGTGATGTGTATGTTCCAGCCTCTTATATGATGCACAGCCCCTCCTGTGATGTATATAACCCAACATCTCCTGTGATGTACAAGCCCCAGCATTTCCTGTGATGTATATTACCCGGCACCAGTGTCTCCTGTGATGTATGTAATGACACAGCATGTAATCTTAACCCCTTTCTGACACGTGCTGTAATAGTACACACGTCGCGATTCTTCCTGCTTGGTGCAGGCTGCGGCCCTGAAACTGCACTTTTCCGTGCACATGATAGCTGACCTATACAGCTGACATGTGCCCATAACAGCCGCGGATGGAATTGCGATCCATCCATGGCTGTTAACTAGTTAAATGCCACTGTCAATCTCTGTCATCTGCATTTAAGTTGCGCTTACAGAAAGCGCATCACTAATTCCGACTATCAGTGACCCAGTCACATGATCGCGGGTCACCAATGGGTCAGTATGACAACCAGAGGTCTGCAGCTGACCTCTGTCACTTTCATTGCCAGATTGCTATGAGCGCAACCCCATGGTCAGCTCTCACTGCAAGTGAGCATTTCTGCCACACACAGGCGGACTGATCATCGCCTGTGTGTAGCGGAAGAGATAAAAGTACTGCAATTTCTAGTCTCCCATCAAGAATAAGCACGCAAATAGTAGAAAAAAAGTTTTTAAAAATATTAAAAAATATGAAAGTTCAAATCACCCCCCTTTTGCCCCATTTAAAATGAAACAATGAAAAAATCAAATATGCACATATTTGGTAATTCCATGTTCATAATCGCCCAGTCTATCAAGAAAAAAGAACTGACCCAATTGCTAAACGGCGTGAAGAAAAAAAATTCAAAACTCCAGAATTAAGCTTTTTTGATCGCCGCTACAATGCAATAGAATGCAATAATGGGTTATCAAAACATTGCATCTACACCAAAATTGTATCAATGAAAACATCAGCTCGGTGTGCAAAAAATAAGTCCCCACGTAGTTCCAGATTACTAAACGTGGAGACGCTACAGGTCTTGGAAAATGGTGCCATTTTTAATTTGAACCAAATTCTGGAATTTTGTTTCACCACTTAAATAAAAAAGAACCTATATATCTTTGATGTCAGTGAACTCTTAATGACCTGGAGAATCATAATGGCAGGTCAGTTGTAGCATTTAGTGAACATGGTGAAACAAAAACGACTGTGGAATTGCACTTTTTTGCAATTTTACAGCTCTTGGAATTGTGTTCCCATTTTCTAGTACAGGATATGTTACAACCAATGGTATCCTTCAAAAGTACAACATGTCCCAGAAAAAACAAGCCCTAACAAGGCCATATTGACCGAAAAATGAAAAAGTTATGACACTGGCAAAAAAATGAAAAACGGAAAATGGACCAAGGATTAAGAGATTAATTATCCAGATGTCCATTTTCCTGTTTTGGGAAGTCAGTATTGGGACCCACTGGATTTGAACCTCACTGGTCTGTCAGCTTCACAATCTTGTCCTACCTCCTCTCTGTGCATGCGACAGGTGGGGGTAGTCGGCCATTGAAGTCACAGCTGGTTTTTCATCCCAGCGAGTCAGCGAAAGAGTGAGACTCTGTAAATTTGCACCATTGTGGGTATTTTACTAGGACTGTTCTATGTGTTTTTGTCTGTCTTGTGGTTCAATAAAGTATTGCCACACTGTTTTACCCTCACCCTGTGTTGACATAGTAGTATTATGCCCATGGTAAAAGGAAAGCTTGCGTTCAGTGGGATGCTCACTGATCCATGCTGTCTTGAGCCAGCGGACTAGAGTACCCGCTGTCTCCACAAGGTATATTCCCCAGTGTCTCTCGTTATGCATATGCTCCAGCCCCAGTGTATCCTATGTGATGTATTTGCTCCAGTCCCAACATCTCCTGTGTAATGTATATGCTCCAGCCCCATTGTGTCCTGTTTTATGTATATGATGCAGCCCCTGTATCTCCTGTGATGTATATACAGAAGTCTTGGTCTCTATGTAATGTATAGAGAGCAGTCTCAGTGTCGCTTATGTGATATATATACTGCAACCCCCAATTGTTTGAGTTCTAGATATGTTACATGAAAAGTGATGAATATTCCCTTGTGCGAAGACCTAAAGTGTTATATACATCTGTGTTCATTGCTCAAATTCATCACAGATAGTTAACTGCACTCCAGACTGACTCATATCTAGAAAAGCAGTTGCGAGTAGCAACATCATCAATGTCACCTGATGTTATAAATATACAAATGGCCATTGGCAGAAAAAAGGTTTCCCACCCCTGTTTTAAACAATGAATACCTCAAAGAAAGTATCAGTTTTGATCTCATGCTGTCCTGCCTGGACACGGTTTTGCGTCCTTCTCTGGCCAGGAGCTGTGGTATGTTCAGACCATGTTCTTGCACAGTCATTACACAGTGCATCGCAGGGGCATATTTCTAAGATTATCTCAGCAGAGAAACATTTTTGATACATTCAATTTTTTAACTTATTTTTATTTCAAGATTTATTGATTAAAATTAAATTTGTAGGAAAATCCCTTTAAGTTGTTTGGAGGCTTGAAATTAATAAATCATCCAACTACAATACTTAGCACCCTACCGTGTCAAGGCCATAATAGTACACTGCAAGCCTTCAGAAAAGATGATGCAACCAAGAAACAGCAATTTATGATGCACAAAGAGGCATTTTTACAGCTTGGCTTTGTAACAGTAGGGGGACCTCGAGATGGACATCTCAGGCCTGGGCGAACTCAGCCTGTGAAGCTACAGGCAAAGATGGACTCAGACAACATGGGGCAGAAGGTATTGCAATATGAATATACTGCTAGTGGTGGAGAAGATTCCCTAGGGCTAGAGAAGCCAGTGAGAGGGGCATTCTACCTATACTGAGAACCAGAGCTGAAGTTGTGTCCAGTACCAGTGGGAAAGATGACAGCTCGTTGGGCCTTATCCTCTATATCTGCCTGTAAATATGGTAAATACTGCTATTCACCAAGTACAAATGTGGTTCATTTTATGAATCAGAAGAGGCCTGCGGCCCTAAACTAAATAAGATGTTCCTCGGACACAGCAACACACCGGGACACGAGTTGTCTATATGACTTTAAAGCTAGTGGGGACTGAAGCTCGCCCACGACTAACTCTTGGGCATCTTACATTAATATAAACAGACATGTCCTCAGTTACAGGAAGAGATGGAGAATTTATTCTCAATTGAAACCAGCCTAAGACCACCTGGAATTGCAGAGCCATTCACAGAGATTAGCTTCAGAGGTGTCTGCAAAGCAGTAACTTTCAGCCTTCTAAGTTTTCTGAAACTATGAAATCAAGAAAGATGTGCCCAGTAAACTTTAAAAGTTAAATGTGATGTTTATAAGCATAACTAGCTTCTCTTTAGTACAGGATAGACTTGACCATCAAGCAATTCCTCCAAGGCTCTGAAAATTCCCTTTTTTGGTCTTAAGTTTAGGACATTCCATGCATGAGTGATTCTTTTGATCATAATAGAGACATAGTTCTTCAGAATCTTTCGGCTGATGACAATTTCTTCTTGCTAGTTTGCATGCATTCCTATAAGGTTTTACCGAGAGGAGATTTTCAAGAAGCTCTTGACCTTCCTTTAAAATATAAGTCCACACAGGTAGGAAGAGAAATGAGGTCGTCAAGGGAAAATGTCAAATCTTTACCAGCAAGCACATCTTTTATCCGGGTAGACAAACTGCCATACAAAATTGCCTGGAGAATGGAACTACAGGTGCTTCTCACAAAATTAGAATATCATCAAAAACTTAATTTATTTCAGTTCTTCAATACAAAAAGTGAAACTCAGATATAATATAGAGTCATTATCAACAGAGTGATCTATTTCAAGTGTTTATTTCTGTTAATGTTGATGATAATGACTTACAGACAATGAAAACCCAAAAGTCATTATCTCAGTAAATTACAATACTTTATAACACAAGCTTGAAAAATGATTTTAAAATGTGAAATGTTGGCTTACTGAAATGGATGTGCAGTAAATGAACTCAATACTTGCTCGGGGCTCCTTTTGCATCAATTACTACATCAATGCAGTGTGGCATGGAGGCAATACATTATTAAAGCCATGGTTGCTTTGATAGCAGCCTTCAGCTCATCTGCATTGTTGAGTCTGTTGTCACTTATCTTCCTCTTGACAATACCCCATAGATTCTCTATGGGGTTAAGGTCAGGCGAGTTTGCTGACCAATCAACCACAGTAATACTGTTGTTTTTAAACCAGGTATAGGTACTTTTGGCAGTGTGGACAGGTGCCAAGTCCTGCTGGAGAATGAAATTTCCATCTCCATAAAGCTTGTCGGCAGAGGGAAGCATGAAGTGCTCTACTATTTCCTGGTAGAAGCCTGCGCTGACTTTGGTCTCGATAAAACGCAGTGATCCTACACCAGCAGATAACATGGCTCCCCAAACCATCACTGATTGTGGAAACTTCACACTAGACCTCAAGCAGCTTGAGTGCCTTTCCACGTTTCCTCCAGACTCTGGGGCCTTGATCTCCAAATGAAATTCAAAATTTACTTTCATTTGAAAATAACACCTTGGACCACTGAGCATCAGTCCAGTTCTTTTTCTCCGTGGCAATGGTAAGATGCTTCTTGTCTATTGGTCATGAGTGGCTTGACATAAGGAATGCGACACTTGTAGGCCATGTCCTGGATACGTCTGTGTGTGTGGTGGCTCTAGAGACAATGACTCCAGCAGCAGTCCACTCCTTGTGACCCTCCCCCAAATTTTTGAATGGCATTTTCTTAACAATTCTTTCAAGGCTGCGGTTATCCCAGTTGCTTGGGCACCTTTTTCTACCACACTTTTTCCTTCCACTTAATTTTCCATTTGTATGCTTGGATACAGTGTGAACAGCCAGCCTCTTTAGCAAAGACCTTTTGTGGCTTACCTTCCTTGTGGAGTGTGTCAATGACTGCCTTCTGGACATCTGTCAAGTCAGCATCTTTCCCATGATTGTGGAGCCTACTGAAACAGACTTCGGGTACTGTCACACAGTGGCACTTTGATCGCTCCGACGGCACGATCCGTGACGTTGCAGCGTCGCTTGATTATCGCTCCAGCGTCGTAGACAGCGGTCACACTTTGCAATGCACGGCGCTGGAGCGATAATTTCATGACATAGTTGCGATGTAGAAGTCATACGGGACATTGGGAATATCGTGCACACCTTTGTTACACGCTGCGATCATGCCGCCACAGCGAGACACTTGACGACGAAATAAAGTTTCAAACGATCTGCTACGACGTACGATTCTCAGCGGGGTCCCTGATCGCAGTAGCGTGTCAGACACAGCGATATCGTAACTATATCGCTGGAATGTCACGGATCGTGCCGTTGTAGTGACCAAAGTGCCACTGTGTGACAGTACCCTAAGGGACCTTTTAAAATGATTAGGAAGCCTTTGCAGATGTTTTTTGTTAATTATTCTAATTTATAGAGATAATGACTTTTGTATTTTTATTGGCTGTAAGCCATATTCATCAACATACACAGAAATAAACACGTGAAATAGATCACTCTATTTGTAATTACTCTATATAATATATAAGTTTCTCTTTTTATATCAAAGAACTGAAATAGATTAAGTTTTTGATGATATTCTAGTTTTGTGAAAAGCACCTTTATTTAAAGTTAATTCTGATTGCAAAGTATGGAACTGGATGGCATAGCATTCCACTGAGTTAGTTCCTTGTCTAAAGTGGAGAAAAGAGTCTGTGGTGACACGACGGGACTCAAACAAACACTCTGCAGAAGGCAAACAGGATTGAAGCTAGAGTGTTCATCATAGGATCAATCTTTATCCCATAATGGTGTGGCTCAAGTCAAAGCATCTACTGCGAACAAAGAAAAAATACATGCTATATTCAGGTAATCAAAATAAAATGTGCATCGTGCATTGGATATCAGAGCCCAGGCATGCCTTAGAGCAGTGGTCCCCAACCTTTCTGACCTTGAGAGCCACATTCAGCACTGAGAGAGGGTCGCGAGCCACATCCAGCTCCCACCCCCTTCAAAGTAGGGTCAACCAAAGCCCTCATTACAGGTATAATGATAACCAAAGCTTTTCCACAGAAATCACTCCAGAGCAGTACACTGAGATCCAGGGGTTCCCACAATACCCCCATTCAGTATTCTCCCAACACACTGTCACATCCAGCTTTGAGCACCTCCTCTAACAGGTAGTACCATCCTGCAGCGTACCATACCTAAAACATCTCTAAACCCCTAGGACCAGTAAATGTGCATCCATATCTGCAATTCTGTGTGAGGCTACTCACAGAATTCACCATTTTGAGATGTGGTCTCCATACCTGTTTGCTAGACCTGGACCTAATGCATCAAGCTGGCAGACAGTCGCGAGCCACAATTCATAGGGCTGCGAGCCACATGTGGCTCCCGAGCTACAGGTTGGGGAGCCCTGCCTTAGAGTCACCATCAAAATTGGTAGGAGTAAGCAGATGTTCATTCTGCTGCATCTTTGGAATCAATGGCTTGGATATTCTGTTAAATATTCTGGATATTCAAAGACTCACTTGGTGATTTGTATTCTCACCAGGTGGGGAGCACAGAGACAATGGTGCAGAGGAGCAGGTCTTGGCAGATGACATATGGATTACTCAGGACAGCTGGGCAAGCAGGATAGTGAACAAACAAGTAAAGCGCATAGAATAGCCAGGTACGAGTCTACATATGGAAACAGTGACTATATAGGTGGCGCTGTAGAGTTAAGTCCTCTTTTTCTCAGAAGAGGCAATTTGCATATTTAATTTCCCAGAGGAGCATTGTACGGCAAATAAGCCTCCTTACCTTGACAAGCCAGAGATGGTATGTCACTCTCCATAAGGAGAAACGATACCCCTTAGACCCCATGTCCAGAGCCTCTCACCTAGCCAAATCAGTTCTCATGCTTCGCACTGACGAGGGCCAACAGTCCGAAACACCGTGTCTGCGAATTGAGATACTGATTTGGCTTTTATCCTAAGTCATATTGCACGACTCGTTAGAGGGTTGATTGTGACTTGTAGGATCGCTACTTCCATCAGGTGGCGCTATAGAGTTAAGTCCTCTTTTTCTCAGAAGAGGCAATTTGCATATATAGGAAACTGGCATCTTCCAACAGAGAAGCAGTTAATCACAGGAATGCAGTCTGGTATCAGGGCAATGGTGAATTGAGGCCAAGAAACAGAGAAGTAAATGAAAACTGTAGCTGGAGACAAGCTTAAAGAGATTCCTTACGTTGATTGCAAAGACCAGTTGTGAGAAAACTTGTAAGGAGTTAGTAACTTGAATGATGAAAGATTGGTGTGGACAACAGCTAATAAATGGGACAGAGGATAAAAACAATTCTGGTTGTAGCATTGAAGTCAGGAGAAACTGTGAAGATTAAAGAAACCTGGGTGGAGCTGTGCCAAGAGATGTAGCAGCAGTAACTAACTTCAGGCAATGGTGGCTAATGCTAATTAATACCTAGGCACCTGACCACTACCAAAGCCGACCTTAAAAGGCATAGGGTGATGATGTCAGAGGAGTTTGCCGAGTTATCTGGGAAACCCAGGGTGGACTATTGCAGAGGAACAATACTCAAGGTGAAAGAAGCAGGGCCTGGTGCTTGTGCTTGCACAGGTGAGTAACAATGTCTATGTGATATCAGGATGAAAAGATATTTTCCAAGGTGTACGACCTCTGGACTCTATTTCTCCATTAGTCAGCACCAAACTGATTAATGTCTTTGGTGAGTTACACAACAATCTATAGCACATTTAAAAAAACTTGTAATTTAATAAACAGCATTTGATAGCTATTTCTTTTATCCAGCTTTTCTTCAGTAAATTACAATACGATTGTTTATGAACAATATTTGTTTTGGTCAAATTAAGCTAAAAAGCGACACATGAATTTTCTGTCACTTTTGTAGGATTTTGTCTGCAGTCTGGTGTTGCTGAACAGGTATGAAAAGTTAAAGTAATTTGCTCAGTGTGCTTATTAGAAGAGTTCAGTCAAGCATGATTTTCTAAGAGATTGGACCACAAAGTCTGTAATTGAAAAGAACAAAAAGTTCACTCGTGCTTTTGTCTAACTTAACCTCTCCTTCTCAGAAAATCTGAACTTGGACTTAATCAACAAATGCTAAAAAAAGGTGCGGAAGCCATTAGAATTTTTTTATTGTAGCAATATTTATGGTAATTTCATGACTTTTTGCATGGGCATCAAGAATTGTGACTTAAAGGGAACCTATAATCTGCAAAAAAGGCTATTTACTTACAGATATAGCGGAAATCTGCAGGTATACAGTATAAAATTTAAATAATGTCTGGCAGGCTTAATGGAGTATTGGATACAGGGAACAAATGAAGTTATATTCTCCATGCAGATGTTCACTTCCAGTCATTCGGCAGTCCAAGAATATGTCACATTTACCTTTCCTTATTCTATAAGTGTATTGTAATCACTATCTGGCACATTGATTGACAGCCTGCTCTACACAAACTTAGGCCGGTTTCACACATCAGTGCCTCCGGTACGTGTAATGACAGTTTTCTCACGTACCAGAGACACTGACACACGTAGTCCCATTCAAATGAATGGGTCTATGCACGTCAGCATGTTTTGACATACCATGTGTCCGGGTGCAAAACATGCAGACATGTCCATTTTTACCCAGACACGGCCCGCCAAATGTCCCGCACACGTGTACACTGTCCTCCATGCACATGGCCAGCCGCAGGGAAAGCGGTTCTACTGTAAGCCACTGTTCCCCTGCATGTGGTGCTAAAGCCGGCTTTCATACATTGTCCCCTGCTCTGGCGGAAGCAGCGGACAATGAATGAAAGAAGAAAACGACATGGGGTCCCCCTATATTTTACAATCAACCTGGCAAAACTCACAGATGCAGGCTGCTATTCTCAGGCTGGTAAGGGGTCATGGATATGGTCCCCCAGCCTAAAACAAAATCAGCCCGCAGATGCCCAGAAAAGGCACATCTATTAGATGCGCCAATCCTGGAGCTTTGCCCGGTTCTTCCCACTGCCCTGTATTGGTGGCATATGGGGTAATGAGGGGTTAATGTCACCTTCCTACTGTAAGGTGACATTAAGCCGGTTTAGGCTAGGTTCACATTAGCATTTGAGTCAGCAGCGTATCATCCACATGCGCAAATGCATGCTTACACAGCGTTTAACCGCAACATCTTACGCATGACAGCAAAAAAGCTGCATTTGCATGCGTTTTTGCATGCGTTTGTGTTATTTATGCGCATGCGTTCGATAGGACAATGGTTTTCCAGGAGAATTTCCTTGACACAAGCCACATCCAATGGGCGTGTCTCATGGAAATTCTCTATATAGACCCTTGTACAGATGAAATCCTCATCTTTTGCTGTTGTATCCTGCTCCAAGATGGATCTTCGCATGGCGAGCTTATATTGTAAACTTCGTGAACTTGGCTTATGCCTATGCTGTTGCTTGTTAAGAAGAAAGAAAAAGAGAAAGACTGAGAAGACGTTGTCATTAGTGATGAGGGAGTATACTCGTTGCTTGGGTTTTCCCGAGCACACTCGGGTGGTCTCCGAGTATTTGTGACTGCTCGGAGATTTAGTGACTGCTCGGAGATTTAGTTCTCCTTGCCGCAGTTGGATGATTTGTGGCTACTAGACAGCTTGATTACATGTGGGGATTCCCTAGCTACCAGGCAACCAACCAACCACATGAACTCAGCCTGGCTAATAGCTGTAAATCATTCAACTGCAGCGATGAAAACGAAATCTCCGAACACTAACAAATACTCGGAGGTCACCCGAGCGTGCTCAGTAAAACCCGAGCAACGAGTAAACTCACTTATCACTAGTTGTCATTAGGGTTGAGCGAAACCGATCGGACAAATTCAAAAATTGCCAACTTTCGGCAAAGTTGGGTTTCATGAAACCCGACCCGATCCTAGTGTGGGATCGGCCATAAGGTCGTCGATCTTCGCGCCAAAGTCGTGTTTCGTATGACGCGTTCAGCGCCATTTCTCAGCCAATGGAGGAGGATGCAGAGTGTGGGCAGCGTGATGACATAGGTCTCGGTCCCCGCCATCTTAGAGAAGGGCATGACAGTGATTGGCTTGCTTTCTGTGGCGTCACAGGGGCTATAAAGGGGCGTGCACGCCGACCGCCATCTTACTTCTGCCGATCTCAGCATAGGGAGAGATTGCTACAGCTTCGTCAGAAGAAGGGATATAGTTAGGGAGGGAAGATTGACCCCCAAACCGCTTGTGCTGTAGCGATTTCCACTGTCCAACACCACCTTTTTTTGCAGGGACAGTGGAGGCTATATCTTTGTGCATCAGCTCTGTAGCTTATTAGGCTGCCTTATAAGGCTCCCTGATAGCTGCATTGCTGTTTGCCCGCTGCTGTGCAAACCAACTGCTTTTTTAAAAGCAAAAATCCTGTTGCTCCTTTCTGCAGTTATCTTGTTTATTTGTCCACACTTTTGTGTGCAGCAGTCCTTTTTGTTGCTGCCATACTTGTCCTGAGATCATTGTAGGGAGATTGAAATTGTACTACAGTCCTTGGATTTTTTCAGATATCTTCCAGCCACTTTCTGCCACTTACATTGTGTTGTGTTACACACTGGGCCTGAGTTGTGGTGCTGTCTCCCCCCCAAAAAAGGGAGATTCAATTTGTCACAAAGTGGATATACGTCAGTTATGTTAGTTTGTCATATATCAGCCAGCCACGTTCTGCCACTTACATTGTGTTGTGTTATACACTGGGCCTGAGTTTTGGTTCAGTCTCCCCAAAATAAAAAGGGAGATTTAAATTCTCAACAAGTATATACACCTTCTACATTGTTTTACAGTACCATATAACGGTTGTTATTTTGGTAACATTTTCCCAAAAATGAGAAAGTCTGGCGGAAGAGGCCGTGGGCGGTCGTTGCCAGCTGGTACTGAGGGTGGTGGTGGAGCATCTGGTGGTAGTGGGAAAAGCAAAATAGCACCTAAGGCTGAAGGTGTTGAGTCAGCGTCATCGTCTGGCTACACAAGGCCTTGAAGGACCCTTTATCTGGGAGTAGGAAAACAGCTATTAAAGCTGGAGCAGCAGGAAAAAGTTTTGGCTTTCCTTGCTGACTCAGCCTCTAGCTCTTTCGCCTCCTCTTCAGAAAGTTCAAAATATAAAAGCAGCGAGTTGTCAGTGGATGCTCCCGGTCAGGAACAAGACATTTCCTTGTGTCCTTCACCAAAACCAAAAGTGAAGGATGCATCAGGCGACACTACAAGTTACTCCATGGAGCTCTTTACACATAACAATTTCCCTTTCTAACCCAGGCATGGTAACTGCCCATTACAAGATGAATCGGACATGGAGTGCACTGATGCACAGCCACAGCTAGATTATTATGCTGTTTCATTGACTCAGATCACTACATTGCCCTCGCAGTGTACTGAGCCGGAATCTGGCCCTGATGAGACTATGGTGTCCTGTCCCGAACGCTATAGCACCTTACACGGTGACACAGAGGAAGGTGCACATGACATTGAAGAGGAGGTGATAGATAACCCAGTTGTTGACCCAGATTGGCAGCCATTGGGGGAAGAGGGTGCCGCTGCCAGTAGCTCAGAAGCGGAGGAGGATGATCCGCAGCAGCCATCTACATCGCAACAGCTGTCATCGGCAGGCCCGTATCAGGCCAAAAATATGTGTCAAAAACAAAAACAGTTTTAGGACAGCATGGCCATCTGGTGAAAGGGGCGCAGCATGCAATGCCTGAAAAGGTATTCCATAGTAGGAAGAGTGCAGTGTGGCAATTTTTTAACCAAGATCTGAATGATGAGTCAAAAGTTATCTGTAAGAAACGCTCAAAGACCTTTAGCAGAGGGAAGAGTCTTCAAAATTTAAATACAATGTGCATGCGTAGACATTTAACCAGCATGCACCTACAAGCCTGGACTAGGGTTGAGCGAAACGGGTCGGCCATTTTCAGAAGTTGCCGACTTTTGGCAAAGTCGGGTTTCATGTAACCCGACCCGACCCCTGTGTGGGGTCGGCCATGAGGTCGGCGATCTTCTGAATCTGGTATCGGAATTCCGATACAGAGTTCCGATATGTTTGCGATATCGGGAATCAGTATCGGAATCCATATTTAAGTGGAAAATAAAGAATAAAAATAAAAAATATTGATATACTCACCTCTCCGACGCAGCCTGATGTAACCGGCAGCTTCGCTACCTCAGAATGAGCGCTTTCCTCTCCTTCAGACCCTGGGAACCATAGTATCCCATTGCACTGCATTGGGTTTCGTGTTTCGGCCGACCCCGACCTTTTTATAGGATCGGCTGATTTCACTCGACCCGACTTTTGAGAAAGTCGGGTTTCGTGAAACCAGACCCGATCCTATAAAAATAAAAGTCGCTCAACCCTAGCCTGGACTAACTACCAAATGTCACGTACCGTTGGTGCACCTGCTCAGAATGAAGGTAGTCAGCAACGCTACATTGCTTCCCTCACTGTAAGCCCACCGGTTAGGACACCACCAGCAGCAAATGTGGAGGTATCGTCGCAAGGCCAAAGCAGTCAGGTAATCACAAGGTTATTGGTAGGAAACGCTGTATGTAGGCCAACATCAAGAATACCATCATCAACCCCCTCTCAATCCGCCATGTCCACCACCACCACCACCGCTAGTTCCACCATATGCAGCTCTCCAGTCCAGCTCACCCTACAAGAGACTCTCATTAGGAAAAGAAAGTACTCATCCTCTCTTGTGAAAAAAGCCATCACAGCCCTCCACCAGCATTTCAAAGACCGCATTGTCCACGCACTGAGGCAATCAGTCAGTGGAAATGTGCACCTCACAACAGATGCATGGACCAGTAGGCATGGCCAGGGACGTTACGTGTCCATCACGGCGCACTGGGTTAATGTGGTGGATGCAGGGTCCACTGGGGACAGCCATAGTGGGACAGCTCTGCCTAGCCCACGGTCTAGGAAACAATTGACTGTAGGCGTTCGCCACCCCTCCTCCTCCTCCTCCTCCTCCTCCTCCTCCAGAAGCGAAAGCTCGTCCACAGAGCGCAGTTGCACGACCACTCCATCCGCAGCTGCCAGTATTGCACACGAGGTGTCCCATTATCGAACAGCTAGTGGTAAGCGTCAGCAGGCTGTGTTACAAATGAAGTGTTTGGGCGACAGACACACCGCGGAAGTACTGGCCGAGTACTTGCAGCAAGAAACTCAATCATGGCTGGGCAGTATACATCTTGAGGCAGGCAAGGTAGTCAGTGATAACGGAAGGAATTTTATGGCTGCCATAGCCCTTTCAGAACTGAAACACATACCTTGCCTGGCTCACACCTTGAACCTGGTGGTGCAGTGCTTCCTGACAAATTATCCGGGGTTACCAGCCCTGCTCCTGAAGATGCGAATACTTTGCTAGCACATCCGCCGGTCGCCCGTACACTCCAGCCGTATGCTGAACCATCAGCAATTGCTGAATCTTCCCCAGCACCACCTAATAATCGACGTTGCAACAAGGTGGAACTCCACACTGCACATGCTTCAGAGGCTGTGCTAACAGAGGCGTGCTGTAATTTATTTGTGGGAGGATACACATACACGGGCAGGCACTTGGATGGCAGACATGGAGTTGTCTGGTGTGCAGTGGTCGAAGCTACAAGACCTCGGTCAATTCCTTCAGTGTTTTGAGGAATGCACACGGCAGATAAGTGCAGACGACGCCATCATAAGCATGAGCATCCCACTAATGCGTCTGCTGATGCAAAGTTTGACGCACATTAAGGAGCAGGCGTCTGCAGCCGAAGAGGAGGGAAGCCTTGATGACAGTCAGCCATTGTCAGCTCAGGGAACTCTCCTGGACGAGGTGGCTGATGAAGAGGAGAAGGAGGAGGATGATGGGGATGAATATTTATGGGAGGAGGATGCTTCTCAGGGGCAATAGAAACTGGTCGCATTGCAAGGTCAGGTACAGGGTTTTTGCGGGACACAAGTGATGTTGATTTGCAAGAAAATGCTCCTCAACCCAGCACAAGCAGTGAATTGACACCTGGAACATTGGCCCACATGGCTGAGTATGCCTTGCGTATCCTAAAAAGGGACCCCCGCATTATCAAAATGATGACCGATGACTAGGGCTGAGCGAAACGGATCGTTCATTTTCATAAGTCGCCGACTTTTGGCAAAGGCGGTGTCTCATGAAACCCAACCCGATCCCTGTGTGGGGTCGGCCATGCGGTACGCGACTTTCGCGCCAAAGTCGCGTTTCAATGACGCTAAAAGCGCCATTTCTCAGCCAATGAAGGTGGATGCAGAGTGTGGGCAGCGTGATGACATAGATCTCAGTCCCCACCATCTTAGAGATGGGCATTGCAGTGATTGGCTTGCTTTCTGCCGCGTCACAGGGGCTATAAAGGGGCGTTCCCGCCGACCGCCATCTTACTGCTGCTGATCTGAGCGTAGGGAGAGGTGCCGCTTCGTCAGAAGCAGGGATAGTGCTTTGCAGGGTACATTCACCCCCAAACCGCTTGTGCTGTAGCGATTTCCACTGTCCAACACCACCTTTTGTTTGCAGGGACAGTGGAAGCTACATTTTTTTTCCCTCAGCACTGTAGCTCATTGGGCTGTCCTAGAAGACTCCCTGATAGCTGCGTGTGTACGCCGCTGTGCAAACCAACTGCTTTTTTCAAAGCACAAATCCTGTTGTTCCTTCCTGCACAGCTATCTTGTTTGTTTTCCACACTTTTGTGTGCAGCAGTCCTTTTTATAGCTGCCTGCCATACTTTTCTGAGATTACTGCAGGGAGATAAAGATTGGCAAGTCTGCCTCTGTGCCATTGCTGTGTGTGGCATCTGTCTCTCATTGTGTGCCACAGAAAACCAGTGTGTAATACTGGGCCATTTTTTTTTTTAAATTCTCCCTGCAAAAAAATATAGTGGGAGATTAAGATTGGCATTTCTGCTTGAGTGCCGGTCCTGTGTGTGCCATCTGTCTCAAATTATTTGGGCACAGAAAACCTAGTGTGTAACATTGGGCCTGATTTTCCTTTCAGTGTCAGGCACCTATAAAGGTATATATAAATCCTACAGAAGTTTGAGTTCACCTTATAAGTTGTTTTACAGTAACAAATACCATTACTTTGGTTACGTTTTGCAAACAATGAGGAAGTCTAGTGGAAGAGGTCGTGGCCGTGGGCGGTCATTGTCAGCTGGTAATGATGGTAGTGGTGGTGGAGCATCAGGTGGTCGTGGTAAAAGCAGTACAGCACCTAAGTCTCGAGTTGTTGAGCCAGGTTCATCGTCTGGCTACACAAGGCCTCGAACGCTCCCTTTTCTGGGAGTAGGAAAACCACTTTTGAAGCCGGAGCAGGAGGAACAAGTATTGGCTTTCATTGCTGACTCTGCCTCTAGCTCTTTCGCCTCCTCCTCGGAAAGTGCCAAATGTCAGAGCAGTGCATCGTCAGTGGATGCTCCCGGTCAGGAACAAGTCGCTTCCTTGTGTCCTTCACCCAGAACAACAGTGAAGGATGCGTCAGTCGACACAACAGGTTACTCCATGGAGCTCTTTACACATACTGTTCCTGGGTTAGACAGTGAAACAGTTAACAGGCCATGCCCATTAGAAGTTGCATCGGACATGGAGTGCACAGATGCACAGCCACAGCCAGATTACTATGCTGTTCCTTTGACTCAGACCAGAACATTGCCCTCGCAGTGTACTGAGGCAGAATCAAACCCAGTGGAGACTATGGTGCCCCATCACGAACGCTATACCACCGGCTTACACGGAGACACAGACGAAGTTGCACACGACATAGAGGAGGTCATAGATGACCCAGTTGTTGACCCCGATTGGCAGCCATTGAGGGAACAGGGTGCAGGCGGCAGTAGTTCTGAAGCGGAGGAGGAAACCACAGCAGGCATCAACATCACAACAGGTTCCATCTGCCGGGCCCGTATCTGGCCAAAAACGCTTGGCAAAACCAAAACCAGTTGGAGGACAGCGTGGCCATCCGGTTAAAGAAGCTCAGTCTGCAATGCCTGAAAAGGTATCCGATAGTAGAAAGAGTGCAGTCTGGCATTTTTTTAAACAACATCCAAATGATCAGCGCAAAGTCATCTGTCAAAAATGTTCAACTACCTTAAGCAGAGGTCAGAATCTTAAAAGTCTAAATACAAGTTGCATGCATAGACATTTATCCACCATGCATTTGCAAGCCTGGACTAACTACCAAACGTGCCTAAAGGTTGCAGCACCCTCAGCCAATGAAGCTAGTCAGCAACACTACATCCCTTCCCTCACTGTAACCCCACCATTTCCCGCAACACCTGCAGTATCTGTGCAGCTTTTGTCTCCAGGCCAAAGCAGTCAGGGAATCACCAGGTTCGTAGTAGGAAACACTGCATGTAGGGCACCGGCAAGAATACCATCTCCAACCCTCTCTCAGTCTGCCATGTCCACCGGCACCACCGCTAGTTCCACGATCTCCAGCTCTCCAGTCCAGCTCACCCTACATGAGACTCTTGTTAGGAAAAGGAAGTACTCATCCTCACATCCGCGTACACAGGGTTTGAACGCCCACATTGCTAGACTAATCTCATTAGAGATGATGCCCTACCGGTTAGTTGAAAGCGAAGCTTTCAAAGCGCTGATGGACTACGCTGTACCACGCTACGAGCTACCCAGTCGGCACTTCTTTTCTAGAAAAGCCATCCCAGCCCTCCAACAGCATGTTAAAGACCGTATCGTCCATGCACTCAGGCAGTCTGTGACTACAAAGGTGCACCTGACAACAGATACATGGACCAGTAGGCATGGCCAGGGACGTTACGTGTCCATCACGGCACACTGGGTGAATGTGGTGGATGCAGGGCCCACAGGGGGCAGCAATATTGGGACAGTTCTGCCTAGCCCACGGTCAAGGAAAGAGTTGGCTGTAGGCGTTCGCCCCCCCTCCTCCTCTTCCTTGTCCTCCTGCAGAAGCGAGAGCTCGTCCACAGACCGCAG
This sequence comes from Ranitomeya variabilis, assembly GCF_051348905.1. Lineage (NCBI taxonomy): Eukaryota > Metazoa > Chordata > Amphibia > Anura > Dendrobatidae > Ranitomeya > Ranitomeya variabilis. Next base: position 688,644,201 of record NC_135233.1, read on the forward strand.
TCGCACATCCACTCCATCCGCAGCTGCCACTGTTGCACACCAGGTGTGCCATTATGGGACAGCTAGTGGCAAGCGTCAGCAGGCTGTATTGGCAATGAAGTGTTTGGGCGACAACAGACACACCGCGGAAGTTCTGTCCCAGTTCTTGCAGAATGAAACTCAGTCATGGCTGGGCACTGTACATCTTGAGGCAGGCAAGGTAGTGAGTGATAACGGAAGGAATTTCATGGCTGCCATAGCCCTTTCCCAACTGAAACACATTCCTTGCCTGGCTCACACCTTAAACCTGGTGGTGCAGTGCTTCCTGAAAAGTTATCCGGGGTTACCCGACCTGCTCCTCAAAGTGCGCAGACTTTGCTCGCATATCCGCCGTTCGCCCGTACACTCCAGCCGTATGCAGAACTATCAGCGGTCTTTGAACCTTCCCCAGCATCGCCTAATCATCGACGTTGCAACAAGGTGGAACTCCACACTGCACATGCTTCAGAGAGTGTGCGAACAGAGGCGTGCTGTTATGTATTTGTGGGAGGATACACGGGCAGGCAGTTGGATGGCAGACATGGAGTTGTCAGGTGTGCAGTGGTCGAAGCTACAAGACCTGTGTCAAGTCCTTCAGTGTTTTGAGGAATGCACACGGCTGGTTAGTGCAGACAACACCATAATAAGCATGAGCATCCCCCTAATGCGTCTGCTGATGCAAAGTTTGACGCACATAAAGGAGCAGGCGTCTGCAGCCGAGGAAGACGAAAGCCTTGATGACAGTCAGCCATTGTCTGGTCAGGGCCGTGTAGAGGACGTGGTAGCGGGCGAAGAGGAGGAGGAGGATGAGGAGGATGATGGGGGATGAGTACTTTTTTAATGAGGAAGCTTCTCCTGGGCCAACCGAAATTAGTGGCGTTGCAAGGCCGGGTTCTGTTTTTTTAAGGGAGACAAGTGACGTAGATTTGCCTGTAACTGCCCCTTAAACCAGCACAACCGCAGATTTGACAACTGGAACTTTGGCCCACATGGCGGATTATGCCTTACGTATCCTCAAAAGGGACCCACGCATTATTAAAATGATGATTAAAATATTATGCCACATGAGAACCTCGAACAAATATTAGCAACCAAACAAGCCACTCTTGTAGACCGTTTGATTCAGGCATTCCCAACACACAGCGCCGGTGATGGTTCTCACACGAGCTGCAGGGGGCTACAGGGCAGAGGTGTTAGAGGTGCACAAATCAGAAGTGGCGTTGGACAGAGGGGTTTTCTGACCAGGTTGTGGAGTGATTTCGCAATGACCGCAGACAGGACAGGTACTGCAGCATCTATTCAAAGTGACAGGAGACATTTGTCCAGTATGGTTACTAACTATTTTTCATCCCTTATCGATGTTCTCCCTCAACCGTCATTCCCATTTGATTACTGGGCATCCAAATTAGACACCTGGCCTGAATTGGCAGAATATGCATTGCAGGAGCTTGCTTGCCCAGCAGCTAGTGTGCAATCAGAAAGAGTATTCAGTGCTGCTGGTTCAATATTAACCGAAAAAAGGACTCATCTGGCTACCCAAAATGTGGATGATCTAACCTTCATTAAAATGAACCACTCCTGGATTTCAAATTATTTTGCCCCACCTTTCCCGGCTGACACCTAGCTTTCCTATAAAAAGGTCTTGCTTGTAGACTGGTCTTACTGAGTGTTCCAATCTCTTAATTTGCAGCAGCTGTTTGTCCAGCATACGACATGTTTACACCTCCCTCAATGGGAAAACTCCCCCCACGGGGCCGTGGTCTCGCCACTTGGCGCAAGCACCCGTTACCGTGCCGTTTGTCTGAAGAGGTGGGTGTGCCCGCTTTTGGTCGACGGCACAGCCACTGGGTCCCTCATAGTACAATAAAGTGTCTCTGGCGGTGGTGGTGCGCACCCAACGTCAGACACACCGTTGTAACATGAGGGGCCCTGGGACGGTACCGCCGGCCACAAGACAGTTCACCCCCCCAGCTCAAACTGTGCTCTACCACGTGCAAAATTATCTCTCACAGCTCCACCAATGTTTAGTCTATGCGCTGACATCATTCAATGCCTGGCACTGACAATACCAATTTGTTGACATCTATGATGCTAGTTAAAGTAGTCTGGGTCAGTGTCCTATATTGACACCAGTAAATACTTACTGCCAAATTACTATGTCAGAAACTCAGCAGATGAGCCCACCCCTGTACCTAAGTATGCCACACTTTTTTTTTTTTTTTTGCGAGACATTAACATCTATTTATTTTTTGTGAGTACTAACTGTGTCAGACACTTCTTGCAATCGTCCTCCGCTGACCACAACAATGCTGCCTGTGTACCCCTGCGAGATAACTAAGTGCCTTGAGCCTATTTTTAGTTATTTTAGGCCTAGTAAGCCTGTCTGCGGTCCCTCCTTGCAATCCTCCTCCGCTGACCACAATGCTGCCTGAGTATCCATGTAACCGATTTAAAACTGCCTTGAGCCTATTTTTAGTTATTTTAGGCCTAGTAAGCCTGTCTGCGGTCCCTCCTTGCAATCCTCCTCCGCTGACCACAATGCTGCCTGTGTATCCATGTAACCGATTTAAAACTGCCTTGAGCCTATTTTTAGTTATTTTAGGCCTAGTAAGTCTGTCTGCGGTCCCTCCTTGCAATCCTCCTCCTCCGCTGACCACACCAATGCTGCCCGTGTACCCCTGGAACCCATTTTAAAGTGCATAGAGCTTATTTCTTTATTTTATGTAATATTAAAAAAGCCATGATGGACTACGCTGTCCCACGCTACGAGCTACCCAGTCGACACTTCTTTTGCAAGAAAAGCCATCCCAGCCCTCCACCAGCACCACCTCCATTGTCCATGCACTCTGGCAATCTGTGAGTACAAAGGTGCACCTGACAACAGACGCATGGACCTGTAGGCATGGCCACGGAAGGTTACGTGTCCATTACGGCGCAATGGGTTAATGTGGTGGATGCATGGTCCACAGGGGACAGCCTACTAAGTCTGTCTGCAGTCCCTATTTCAAATTGTCCTCCACTGTCTAAATCTGAGCTTCAACCTTCTGGCTCTCATTAAGTGCTTGTTTAAAAAAAATTGGTGTTTAGGGCCTACTAACGTTGTCTGCCGCTCCCTGGTGTTGTCCTCCACTGTCTAAATCTGAGCTTCAACCTTCTGGCTCTCATTAAGTGCTTTTTAAAAAAAAAATTGGTGGTTACGGCCTACTAATGGTGTCTGCCGCTCCCTGGTGTTGTCCTCGACTGTATAAATCTGAGCTTCAACCTTCTGGCTCTCATTAAGTGCTTTTTTAAAAAAAATTGGGGGTTAGGGCCTACTAACGGTGTCTGCCGCTCCCTGGTGTTGTCCTCCACTGTATAAAGCTGAGCTTCAGTCTTTAGGCTTTCGGCCTATAGTAGCCGATATTAAACTGCATTTGGCCTTCAACTTTGGTTACGGCCTACTAACGGTGTCTGCCGCTCCCTGGTGTTGTCCTCCACTGTATAAAGCTGAGCTTCAACCTTCTGGCTCTCATTAAGTGCTTTTTTAAAAAAAATTGGGGGTTAGGGCCTACTAACGGTGTCTGCCGCTCCCTGGTGTTGTCCTCCACTGTATAAAGCTGAGCTTCAGTCTTTAGGCTTTTGGCCTATAGTAGCAGATATTAAACTGCATTTGGCCTACTAGTGTGGTTGGGCCCTTAAAACAGTGTCTGCTGCTCCTGGGTTTGCTACTCCACTGAACAAAGCAATGCCACCTGTTTAGTCCTGTTACCAATTTTGAACTGCATTTAGCCTACTTTATTCTTTGGCCCTGTATCTGTGTTTCCTCCTCATCCTGCCCATTGCCCAGCCACTGCTAGATGAGTCTGCTGGTACATTGACCTAGACCACTACATTCCCCTTGCACTCTACACAGCCAGAATCTGACCCTGCTGAAAGTAAGGTTCCCCTTCCCGCATGTTATACCACCTTACACAGGGACAAAGAGGAAGGTGCAGATGAAAGTGCAGGTTCCTTCATCAGGTGGGGGGGCATACTCGTTGGCGACGTCACTGGCACAGGGTCCCTCAGAGTACGCAAAAGTGTCGCTGCTGGTGGGAGGCGCCCCCGCCGTGCAAACACACCACCGTACTTTGAGGGGCCCTGTGCCAGTGCCAATGCAAACGAGTGGGCCTCCCTGCCTGCTCAGGATCACAGCACTTGCAAAGTTGAAATACTTACCTCTCACTGCTCCACCGCCGTGACGTAGTCCACGTTTCCTGGGCCCACTAAAACATTGAACCAGCCCTACCCCCCACAACTTTTGCCAAATGACCCCCAATTTCCAATGCCCAACTATTATTATAAAGTTAATTAAGATTGACAAGCTTCAGAAACAAGAATGGATGTTTTTGGCATTAAAATGGGCACTGTAGGTGTTTTCCTGGCTTCCACTCACTGCCGACTATGCTTCCCCATTGACTTGCATTGGGTTTCGTGTTTCGGTCGATCCCCAACTTTTAGCGATAATCGGCCGACTGCACTCGACTCGACTTTGGACAAAGTCGGGTTTCGCAAAACCCGACTCGATCTTAAAAAAATGAAAGTCGCTCAACCCTACCGATGACGATTACTGGTTGGCCTGCCTCCTGGATCCATGATATAAAGGAAAATAACAAAATATCATGCCACATGAGAACCTTGAGCAAATATTGGCTACCAAACAAGCAACTCTTATAGACCATTTGGTTCAGGCATTCCCAGCACACAGTGGCGGTGATGGTTCTTACACGAGCCGTAGTGGGCAACATGGCAGAGGTGTTAGAGGTGCACAAATCCGAAGTGGCGTTGGACAGAGTGGTTTTATGACCAGGTTGTGGAGTGATTTCGCATCGACCGCTAACACGACAGATACTGCTGCATCGATTCTAAGTGACAGGAGACAGCATTTTTCCAGTATGGTTATGAACTACTTTTCCGCCCTTATCGATGTTCTCCCTCACAGGTCATTCCCCTTTGATTACTGGGCATCTAAAATAGACACCTGGCCTGAATTGGCAGAATATGCATTACAGGAGCTCGCATGCCCTGCTGCTAGTGTGCTATCAGAAAGAGTATTCAGTGCTGCTGGTTCAATACTGACCGAAAAAAGGACTCGTCTGGCTACCCAAAATGTTGATGATCTAACCTTCATTAAAATGAACCAATCATGGATTTAAAATTATTTGGCCCCACCTTCCCCTGCTGACACATAGCTTGCCTGAAAAATGTCTTGCTTTTGGCCTCCTCTTACTGACTTCTCCAATTCTTCCAATTGCAGCTGCTGAATGTCCACCATAGGCCATTTTTATACCTCCCTAAATGGGCTGACTCCCCCCACAGGGCCGTGGTAACCACCTGGCACAAGCACCCGTGTGAGTGCCATTTGCATGGACAGGTGGGTGTGCCCACTCTTGGGCGATGGCACTGGCACAGGGTCCCTCATAGTACAATGAAGTGTCTCTGACGGTGATGGTGCACAACCAGCATCAGAGACACCGTCATAATATGAGGGGCCCTGTGCCAGTACCGAGAGTGTTCCCCCCCAGCTCTAACAGTGCTCTACCACTTGCAATACTTACCTCTCCCTGCTCCACCACTGTGTAGTCTGTGCTGTTAAATCCTTCAATGGCACTGCCAATAGAAAATTGTTGAAATGATAGATGATAGTTAAAATATACAGGGGCCCTGGCCTCCTTTTAGACCAGTTAATACTTTGCGCCTAATACCACTGTCTGCTACTCAGCAGAGGAGCCCACCCCTGTACCTAGCTATGCCACCTGTTTATTTATGAAAACATTTTTGGCAGACATTTAGCCTACTTACTTATTTGGGCCTACTCACTGTGTCAGCCTCTCATTAAAGTTGTCCTCCACTGAACAAAGCAATGCCGCCTGGTTAGTCCTGTTACCATTTTTTAACTGCATTTAGCCTACTTACTTATTTGGGCCTACTCACTGTGTCAGCCTCTCATTACAGTTGTCCTCCACTGAACAAAGCAATTTACTGTATGTAAACCATGTCTCATATCCTGTCGGAAGAAGAGAGCAAGAGCCGGCAATTGAATTCCCGGATTTTCTGCTATCTAGCGCTGAATTAAACATAAATATATATATGTGTGTCTCATTGATTATATATATATATATATATATATATATATATATACACACATATATTATATTATTATTACTATTATTATTTATTGTTACAGCGCCATTTATTCCATGGCGCTTTACATGTGAGGAGAGGTATACATAATAAAAACAAGTACAATAATAATCTTAAACAATACAAGTCATGACTGGTACAGAAGGAGTGAGTACCCTGCCCGCGAAGGCTCACAATCTACAAGGGATGGGTGAGAATACAGTAGGTGAGGATAGAGCTGGTCATGCAGCGGTTTGGTTGATCGGTGGTTACTGCAGGTTGTAGGCTTGTCGGAAGAGGTGGGTCTTCAGGTTCTTTTTGAAGATTTCGATGGTAGGCGAGAGTCTGATGTGTTGTGGTAGAGGGTTTCGTGAAACCAGACCCGATCCTATAAAAATAAAAGTCGCTCAACCCTAGCCTGGACTAACTACCAAATGTCACGTACCGTTGGTGCACCTGCTCAGAATGAAGGTAGTCAGCAACGCTACATTGCTTCCCTCACTGTAAGCCCACCGGTTAGGACACCACCAGCAGCAAATGTGGAGGTATCGTCGCAAGGCCAAAGCAGTCAGGTAATCACAAGGTTATTGGTAGGAAACGCTGTATGTAGGCCAACATCAAGAATACCATCACCAACCCCCTCTCAATCCGCCATGTCCACCACCACTACCACCGCTAGTTCCACCATATGCAGCTCTCCAGTCCAGCTCACCCTACAAGAGACTCTCATTAGGAAAAGAAAGTACTCATCCTCTCTTGTGAAAAAAGCCATCACAGCCCCCCACCAGCATTTCAAAGACCGCATTGTCCACGCACTGAGGCAATCAGTCAGTGGAAATGTGCACCTCACAACAGATGCATGGACCAGTAGGCATGGCCAGGGACGTTACGTGTCCATCACGGCGCACTGGGTTAATGTGGTGGATGCAGGGTCCACTGGGGACAGCCATAGTGGGACAGCTCTGCCTAGCCCACGGTCTAGGAAACAATTGACTGTAGGCGTTCGCCACCCCTCCTCCTCCTCCTCCTCCTCCTCCTCCTCCTCCAGAAGCGAAAGCTCGTCCACAGAGCGCAGTTGCACGACCACTCCATCCGCAGCTGCCAGTATTGCACACGAGGTGTCCCATTATCGAACAGCTAGTGGTAAGCGTCAGCAGGCTGTGTTACAAATGAAGTGTTTGGGCGACAGACACACCGCGGAAGTACTGGCCGAGTACTTGCAGCAAGAAACTCAATCATGGCTGGGCAGTATACATCTTGAGGCAGGCAAGGTAGTCAGTGATAACGGAAGGAATTTTATGGCTGCCATAGCCCTTTCAGAACTGAAACACATACCTTGCCTGGCTCACACCTTGAACCTGGTGGTGCAGTGCTTCCTGACAAATTATCCGGGGTTACCAGCCCTGCTCCTGAAGATGCGAATACTTTGCTAGCACATCCGCCGGTCGCCCGTACACTCCAGCCGTATGCTGAACCATCAGCAATTGCTGAATCTTCCCCAGCACCACCTAATAATCGACGTTGCAACAAGGTGGAACTCCACACTGCACATGCTTCAGAGGCTGTGCTAACAGAGGCGTGCTGTAATTTATTTGTGGGAGGATACACATACACGGGCAGGCACTTTGATGGCAGACATGGAGTTGTCTGGTGTGCAGTGGTCGAAGCTACAAGACCTCGGTCAATTCCTTCAGTGTTTTGAGGAATGCACACGGCAGATAAGTGCAGACGACGCCATCATAAGCATGAGCATCCCACTAATGCGTCTGCTGATGCAAAGTTTGACGCATATTAAGGAGCAGGCGTCTGCAGCCGAAGAGGAGGGAAGCCTTGATGACAGTCAGCCATTGTCAGCTCAGGGAACTCTCCTGGATGAGGTGGCTGATGAAGAGGAGAAGGAGGAGGATGATGGGGATGAATATTTATGGGAGGAGGATGCTTCTCAGGGGCAATAGAAACTGGTCGCATTGCAAGGTCAGGTACAGGGTTTTTGCGGGACACAAGTGATGTTGATTTGCAAGAAAATGCTCCTTAACCCAGCACAAGCAGTGAATTGACACCTGGAACATTGGCCCACATGGCTGAGTATGCCTTGCGTATCCTAAAAAGGGACCCCCGCATTATCAAAATGATGACCGATGACTAGGGTTGAGCGAAACGGATCGTTCATTTTCATAAGTCGCCGACTTTTGGCAAAGTCGGTGTCTCATGAAAACCAACCCGATCCCTGTGTGGGGTCGGCCATGCGGTACGCGACTTTCGCGTTTCAATGACGCTAAAAGCGCCATTTCTCAGCCAATGAAGGTGGATGCAGAGTGTGGGCAGCGTGATGACATAGATCTCAGTCCCCACCATCTTAGAGATGGGCATTGCAGTGATTGGCTTGCTTTCTGCCGCGTCACAGGGGCTATAAAGGGGCGTTCCCGCCGACCGCCATCTTACTGCTGCTGATCTGAGCGTAGGGAGAGGTGCCGCTTCGTCAGAAGCAGGGATAGTGCTTTGCAGGGTACATTCACCCCCAAACCGCTTGTGCTGTAGCGATTTCCACTGTCCAACACCACCTTTTGTTTGCAGGGACAGTGGAAGCTACATTTTTTTTTCCCTCAGCACTGTAGCTCATTGGGCTGCCCTAGAAGGCTCCCTGATAGCTGCGTGTGTACGCCGCTGTGCAAACCAACTGCTTTTTTCAAAGCACAAATCCTGTTGTTCCTTCCTGCACAGCTATCTTGTTTGTTTTCCACACTTTTGTGTGCAGCAGTCCTTTTTATAGCTGCCTGCCATACTTTTCTGAGATTACTGCAGGGAGATAAAGATTGGCAAGTATGCCTCTGTGCCATTGCTGTGTGTGGCATCTGTCTCTCATTGTGTGCCACAGAAAACCAGTGTGTAATACTGGGCCATTTTTTTTTTTTAAATTCTCCCTGCAAAAAAATATAGTGGGAGATTAAGATTGGCATTTCTGCTTGAGTGCCGGTCCTGTGTGTGCCATCTGTCTCAAATTATTTGGGCACAGAAAACCTAGTGTGTAACATTGGGCCTGATTTTCCTTTCAGTGTCAGGCACCTATAAAGGTATATATAAATCCTACAGAAGTTTGAGTTCACCTTATAAGTTGTTTTACAGTAACAAATACCATTACTTTGGTTACGTTTTGCAAACAATGAGGAAGTCTAGTGGAAGAGGTCGTGGCCGTGGGCGGTCATTGTCAGCTGGTAATGATGGTAGTGGTGGTGGAGCATCAGGTGGTCGTGGTAAAAGCAGTACAGCACCTAAGTCTCGAGTTGTTGAGCCAGGTTCATCGCCTGGCTACACAAGGCCTCGAACGCTCCCTTTTCTGGGAGTAGGAAAACCACTTTTCAAGCCGGAGCAGGAGGAACAAGTATTGGCTTTCATTGCTGACTCTGCCTCTAGCTCTTTCGCCTCCTCCTCGGAAAGTGCCAAATGTCAGAGCAGTGCATCGTCAGTGGATGCTCCCGGTCAGGAACAAGTCGCTTCCTTGTGTCCTTCACCCAGAACAACAGTGAAGGATGCGTCAGTCGACACAACAGGTTACTCCATGGAGCTCTTTACACATACTGTTCCTGGGTTAGACAGTGAAACAGTTAACAGGCCATGCCCATTAGAAGTTGCATCGGACATGGAGTGCACAGATGCACAGCCACAGCCAGATTACTATGCTGTTCCTTTGACTCAGACCAGAACATTGCCCTCGCAGTGTACTGAGGCAGAATCAAACCCAGTGGAGACTATGGTGCCCCATCACGAACGCTATACCACCGGCTTACACGGAGACACAGACGAAGTTGCACACGACATAGAGGAGGTCATAGATGACCCAGTTGTTGACCCCGATTGGCAGCCATTGAGGGAACAGGGTGCAGGCGGCAGTAGTTCTGAAGCGGAGGAGGAAACCACAGCAGGCATCAACATCACAACAGGTTCCATCTGCCGGGCCCGTATCTGGCCAAAAACGCTTGGCAAAACCAAAACCAGTTGGAGGACAGCGTGGCCATCCGGTTAAAGAAGCTCAGTCTGCAATGCCTGAAAAGGTATCCGATAGTAGAAAGAGTGCAGTCTGGCATTTTTTTAAACAACATCCAAATGATCAGCGCAAAGTCATCTGTCAAAAATGTTCAACTACCTTAAGCAGAGGTCAGAATCTTAAAAGTCTAAATACAAGTTGCATGCATAGACATTTATCCACCATGCATTTGCAAGCCTGGACTAACTACCAAACGTGCCTAAAGGTTGCAGCACCCTCAGCCAATGAAGCTAGTCAGCAACGCTACATCCCTTCCCTCACTGTAACCCCACCATTTCCGCAACACCTGCAGTATCTGTGCAGCTTTTGTCTCCAGGCCAAAGCAGTCAGGGAATCACCAGGTTCGTAGTAGGAAACACTGCATGTAGGGCACCGGCAAGAATACCATCTCCAACCCTCTCTCAGTCTGCCATGTCCACCGGCACCACCGCTAGTTCCACGATCTCCAGCTCTCCAGTCCAGCTCACCCTACATGAGACTCTTGTTAGGAAAAGGAAGTACTCATCCTCACATCCACGTACACAGGGTTTGAACGCCCACATTGCTAGACTAATCTCATTAGAGATGATGCCCTACCGGTTAGTTGAAAGCGAAGCTTTCAAAGCGCTGATGGACTACGCTGTACCACGCTACGAGCTACCCAGTCGGCACTTCTTTTCTAGAAAAGCCATCCCAGCCCTCCAACAGCATGTTAAAGACCGTATCGTCCATGCACTCAGGCAGTCTGTGACTACAAAGGTGCACCTGACAACAGATACATGGACCAGTAGGCATGGCCAGGGACGTTACGTGTCCATCACGGCACACTGGGTGAATGTGGTGGATGCAGGGCCCACAGGGGGCAGCAATATTGGGACAGTTCTGCCTAGCCCACGGTCAAGGAAAGAGTTGGCTGTAGGCGTTCGCCCCCCCTCCTCCTCTTCCTTGTCCTCCTGCAGAAGCGAGAGCTCGTCCACAGACCGCAGTCGCACATCCACTCCATCCGCAGCTGCCACTGTTGCACACCAGGTGTGCCATTATGGGACAGCTAGTGGCAAGCGTCAGCAGGCTGTATTGGCAATGAAGTGTTTGGGCGACAACAGACACACCGCGGAAGTTCTGTCCCAGTTCTTGCAGAATGAAACTCAGTCATGGCTGGGCACTGTACATCTTGAGGCAGGCAAGGTAGTGAGTGATAACGGAAGGAATTTCATGGCTGCCATAGCCCTTTCCCAACTGAAACACATTCCTTGCCTGGCTCACACCTTAAACCTGGTGGTGCAGTGCTTCCTGAAAAGTTATCCGGGGTTACCCGACCTGCTCCTCAAAGTGCGCAGACTTTGCTCGCATATCCGCAGTTCGCCCGTACACTCCAGCCGTATGCAGAACTATCAGCGGTCTTTGAACCTTCCCCAGCATCGCCTAATCATCGACGTTGCAACAAGGTGGAACTCCACACTGCACATGCTTCAGAGAGTGTGCGAACAGAGGCGTGCTGTTATGTATTTGTGGGAGGATACACGGGCAGGCAGTTGGATGGCAGACATGGAGTTGTCAGGTGTGCAGTGGTCGAAGCTACAAGACCTGTGTCAAGTCCTTCAGTGTTTTGAGGAATGCACATGGCTGGTTAGTGCAGACAACACCATAATAAGCATGAGCATCCCCCTAATGCGTCTGCTGATGCAAAGTTTGACGCACATAAAGGAGCAGGCGTCTGCAGCCGAGGAAGAGGAAAGCCTTGATGACAGTCAGCCATTGTCTGGTCAGGGCCGTGTAGAGGACGCGGTAGCGGGCGAAGAGGAGGAGGAGGACGAGGAGGATGATGGGGGATGAGTACTTTTTTAATGAGGAAGCTTCTCCTGGGCCAACCGAAATTAGTGGCGTTGCAAGGCCGGGTTCTGTTTTTTTAAGGGAGACAAGTGACGTAGATTTGCCTGTAACTGCCCCTTAAACCAGCACAACCGCAGATTTGACAACTGGAACTTTGGCCCACATGGCGGATTATGCCTTACGTATCCTCAAAAGGGACCCACGCATTATTAAAATGATGATTAAAATATTATGCCACATGAGAACCTCGAACAAATATTAGCAACCAAACAAGCCACTCTTGTAGACCGTTTGATTCAGGCATTCCCAACACACAGCGCCGGTGATGGTTCTCACACGAGCTGCAGGGGGCTACAGGGCAGAGGTGTTAGAGGTGCACAAATCAGAAGTGGCGTTGGACAGAGGGGTTTTCTGACCAGGTTGTGGAGTGATTTCGCAATGACCGCAGACAGGACAGGTACTGCAGCATCTATTCAAAGTGACAGGAGACATTTGTCCAGTATGGTTACTAACTATTTTTCATCCCTTATCGATGTTCTCCCTCAACCGTCATTCCCATTTGATTACTGGGCATCCAAATTAGACACCTGGCCTGAATTGGCAGAATATGCATTGCAGGAGCTTGCTTGCCCAGCAGCTAGTGTGCTATCAGAAAGAGTATTCAGTGCTGCTGGTTCAATATTAACCGAAAAAAGGACTCGTCTGGCTACCCAAAATGTGGATGATCTAACCTTCATTAAAATGAACCACTCCTGGATTTCAAATTATTTTGCCCCACCTTTCCCGGCTGACACCTAGCTTTCCTATAAAAAGGTCTTGCTTGTAGACTGGTCTTACTGAGTGTTCCAATCTCTTAATTTGCAGCAGCTGTTTGTCCAGCATACGAAATGTTTACACCTCCCTCAATGGGAAAACTCCCCCCACGGGGCCGTGGTCTCGCCACTTGGCGCAAGCACCCGTTACCGTGCCGTTTGTCTGAAGAGGTGGGTGTGCCCGCTTTTGGTCGACGGCACAGCCACTGGGTCCCTCATAGTACAATAAAGTGTCTCTGGCGGTGGTGGTGCGCACCCAACGTCAGACACACCGTTGTAACATGAGGGGCCCTGGGACGGTACCGCCGGCCACAAGACAGTTCACCCCCCCAGCTCAAACTGTGCTCTACCACGTGCAAAATTATCTCTCACAGCTCCACCAATGTTTAGTCTATGCGCTGACATCATTCAATGCCTGGCACTGACAATACCAATTTGTTGACATCTATGATGCTAGTTAAAGTAGTCTGGGTCAGTGTCCTATATTGACACCAGTAAATACTTACTGCCAAATTACTATGTCAGAAACTCAGCAGATGAGCCCACCCCTGTACCTAAGTATGCCACACTTTTTTTTTTTTTTTTGCGAGACATTAACATCTATTTATTTTTTGTGAGTACTAACTGTGTCAGACACTTCTTGCAATCGTCCTCCGCTGACCACAACAATGCTGCCTGTGTACCCCTGCGAGATAACTAAGTGCCTTGAGCCTATTTTTAGTTATTTTAGGCCTAGTAAGCCTGTCTGCGGTCCCACCTTGCAATCCTCCTCCGCTGACCACAATGCTGCCTGAGTATCCATGTAACCGATTTAAAACTGCCTTGAGCCTATTTTTAGTTATTTTAGGCCTAGTAAGCCTGTCTGCGGTCCCTCCTTGCAATCCTCCTCCGCTGACCACAATGCTGCCTGTGTATCCATGTAACCGATTTAAAACTGCCTTGAGCCTATTTTTAGTTATTTTAGGCCTAGTAAGTCTGTCTGCGGTCCCTCCTTGCAATCCTCCTCCTCCGCTGACCACACCAATGCTGCCCGTGTACCCCTGGAACCCATTTTAAAGTGCATAGAGCTTATTTCTTTATTTTATGTAATATTAAAAAAGCCATGATGGACTATGCTGTCCCACGCTACGAGCTACCCAGTCGACACTTCTTTTGCAAGAAAAGCCATCCCAGCCCTCCACCAGCACCACCTCCATTGTCCATGCACTCTGGCAATCTGTGAGTACAAAGGTGCACCTGACAACAGACGCATGGACCTGTAGGCATGGCCACGGAAGGTTACGTGTCCATTACGGCGCAATGGGTTAATGTGGTGGATGCATGGTCCACAGGGGACAGCCTACTAAGTCTGTCTGCAGTCCCTATTTCAAATTGTCCTCCACTGTCTAAATCTGAGCTTCAACCTTCTGGCTCTCATTAAGTGCTTGTTTAAAAAAAATTGGTGTTTAGGGCCTACTAACGTTGTCTGCCGCTCCCTGGTGTTGTCCTCCACTGTCTAAATCTGAGCTTCAACCTTCTGGCTCTCATTAAGTGCTTTTTAAAAAAAAAATTGGTGGTTACGGCCTACTAATGGTGTCTGCCGCTCCCTGGTGTTGTCCTCGACTGTATAAATCTGAGCTTCAACCTTCTGGCTCTCATTAAGTGCTTTTTTAAAAAAAATTGGGGGTTAGGGCCTACTAACGGTGTCTGCCGCTCCCTGGTGTTGTCCTCCACTGTATAAAGCTGAGCTTCAACCTTCTGGCTCTCATTAAGTGCTTTTTTTAAAAAAATTGGGGGTTAGGGCCTACTAACGGTGTCTGCCGCTCCCTGGTGTTGTCCTCCACTGTATAAAGCTGAGCTTCAGTCTTTAGGCTTTTGGCCTATAGTAGCAGATATTAAACTGCATTTGGCCTACTAGTGTGGTTGGGCCCTTAAAACAGTGTCTGCTGCTCCTGGGTTTGCTACTCCACTGAACAAAGCAATGCCACCTGTTTAGTCCTGTTACCAATTTTGAACTGCATTTAGCCTACTTTATTCTTTGGCCCTGTATCTGTGTTTCCTCCTCATCCTGCCCATTGCCCAGCCACTGCTAGATGAGTCTGCTGGTACATTGACCTAGACCACTACATTCCCCTTGCACTCTACACAGCCAGAATCTGACCCTGCTGAAAGTAAGGTTCCCCTTCCCGCATGTTATACCACCTTACACAGGGACAAAGAGGAAGGTGCAGATGAAAGTGCAGGTTCCTTCATCAGGTGGGGGGGCATACTCGTTGGCGACGTCACTGGCACAGGGTCCCTCAGAGTACGCAAAAGTGTCGCTGCTGGTGGGAGGCGCCCCCGCCGTGCAAACACACCACCGTACTTTGAGGGGCCCTGTGCCAGTGCCAATGCAAACGAGTGGGCCTCCCTGCTTGCTCAGGATCACAGCACTTGCAAAGTTGAAATACTTACCTCTCACTGCTCCACCGCCGTGACGTAGTCCACGTTTCCTGGGCCCACTAAAACATTGAACCAGCCCTACCCCCCACAACTTTTGCCAAATGACCCCCAATTTCCAATGCCCAACTATTATTATAAAGTTAATTAAGATTGACAAGCTTCAGAAACAAGAATGGATGTTTTTGGCATTAAAATGGGCACTGTAGGTGTTTTCCTGGCTTCCACTCACTGCCGACTATGCTTCCCCATTGACTTGCATTGGGTTTCGTGTTTCGGTCGATCCCCAACTTTTAGCGATAATCGGCCGACTGCACTCGACTCGACTTTGGACAAAGTCGGGTTTCGCAAAACCCGACTCGATCTTAAAAAAATGAAAGTCGCTCAACCCTACCGATGACGATTACTGGTTGGCCTGCCTCCTGGATCCATGATATAAAGGAAAATAACAAAATATCATGCCACATGAGAACCTTGAGCAAATATTGGCTAAAAAACAAGCAACTCTTATAGACCGTTTGGTTCAGGCATTCCCAGCACACAGTGGCGGTGATGGTTCTTACACGAGCCGTAGTGGGCAACATGGCAGAGGTGTTAGAGGTGCACAAATCCGAAGTGGCGTTGGACAGAGTGGTTTTATGACCAGGTTGTGGAGTGATTTCGCATCGACCGCTAACACGACAGGTACTGCTGCATCGATTCTAAGTGACAGGAGACAGCATTTTTCCAGTATGGTTATGAACTACTTTTCCGCCCTTATCGATGTTCTCCCTCACAGGTCATTCCCCTTTGATTACTGGGCATCTAAAATAGACACCTGGCCTGAATTGGCAGAATATGCATTACAGGAGCTCGCATGCCCTGCTGCTAGTGTGCTATCAGAAAGAGTATTCAGTGCTGCTGGTTCAATACTGACCGAAAAAAGGACTCGTCTGGCTACCCAAAATGTTGAGGATCTAACCTTCATTAAAATGAACCAATCATGGATTTAAAATTATTTGGCCCCACCTTCCCCTGCTGACACATAGCTTGCCTGAAAAATGTCTTGCTTTTGGCCTCCTCTTACTGACTTCTCCAATTCTTCCAATTGCAGCTGCTGAATGTCCACCATAGGCCATTTTTATACCTCCCTAAATGGGCTGACTCCCCCCACAGGGCCGTGGTAACCACCTGGCACAAGCACCCGTGTGAGTGCCATTTGCATGGACAGGTGGGTGTGCCCACTCTTGGGCGATGGCACTGGCACAGGGTCCCTCATAGTACAATGAAGTGTCTCTGACGGTGATGGTGCACAACCAGCATCAGAGACACCGTCATAATATGAGGGGCCCTGTGCCAGTACCGAGAGTGTTCCCCCCCAGCTCTAACAGTGCTCTACCACTTGCAATACTTACCTCTCCCTGCTCCACCACTGTGTAGTCTGTGCTGTTAAATCCTTCAATGGCACTGCCAATAGAAAATTGTTGAAATGATAGATGATAGTTAAAATATACAGGGGCCCTGGCCTCCTTTTAGACCAGTTAATACTTTGCGCCTAATACCACTGTCTGCTACTCAGCAGAGGAGCCCACCCCTGTACCTAGCTATGCCACCTGTTTATTTATGAAAACATTTTTGGCAGACATTTAGCCTACTTACTTATTTGGGCCTACTCACTGTGTCAGCCTCTCATTAAAGTTGTCCTCCACTGAACAAAGCAATGCCGCCTGGTTAGTCCTGTTACCATTTTTTAACTGCATTTAGCCTACTTACTTATTTGGGCCTACTCACTGTGTCAGCCTCTCATTACAGTTGTCCTCCACTGAACAAAGCAATTTACTGTATGTAAACCATGTCTCATATCCTGTCGGAAGAAGAGAGCAAGAGCCGGCAATTGAATTCCCGGATTTTCTGCTATCTAGCGCTGAATTAAACATAAATATATATATGTGTGTCTCATTGATTATATATATATATATATATATATATATATATATATATATACATATACATATATACATATACACACACATATATTATATTATTATTACTATTATTATTTATTGTTACAGCGCCATTTATTCCATGGCGCTTTACATGTGAGGAGAGGTATACATAATAAAAACAAGTACAATAATAATCTTAAACAATACAAGTCATGACTGGTACAGAAGGAGTGAGTACCCTGCCCGCGAAGGCTCACAATCTACAAGGGATGGGTGAGAATACAGTAGGTGAGGATAGACTGGTCATGC